>NC_137969.1:12038315-12138315 GCF_963924665.1 Micromys minutus
ATAAGAGAAAGAGTGGACTCAGAAGGAGATGTGGTTACAGCCAATGGTTGGAGATGCAACCTCACTGACTTTAGAGAAGACAGGGCAAGAAGAGGATCATTCATCAAATGATTTACCAGGTGGCTATAAAAGCAGGAAAACCAATGAAATAAGTTTCTCTCCCTTTGAAAAAGACTGTTTTCCTTATTTTTGACAATATCATTCATGTAGACAATGTGTTGTGATCACATTCGCTGCACAAATTACTTTCTCATCCCTGTCCGAAACTTCTGCTCCTTCTACACTAATCATTCTCCTACTTGAATATGTGTGCATGTGTGTGTGTGTGTGTGTGTGTGTGTGTGTATGCATGTATGTGTGTGCGTGTGTATCTGTGCATGTGTATGTGAATTTTACACAGGTAGCCACCATTACTATGTGTTGATCACTGCAACACTTATTCCATATGTAAAATAAAGTATCTCATAACACCCTACCTCAGCTTCTGGGGTTTATAATCGTTCTAACTTTAATGTACCCAGGCCTTGGAGAAGATGACATGAAGGTACAGTTGAGTGGCAAGTACCCACCAGCCACTTAGTATTAGTACTTTGGGCAGTTAGGTACATTAACCATTACCTACTGTGAAGCTTCGATAGCATCACCGATATGTGGATATAAACAAACACTAGAAGGTTGTTTGCATACAAGTTCATTTAGCAAAGTATCAGTAGTAGATGCCCCTCTAGGGTCTGTAATATTCACAGGCATAGGTTTTTGTTTTTTGTGTTTTTTTTTTAACAGGAGTCAATGCCAAGTCCTACTAATATACTTACTGTGGTCCAAAGATATGTGTGGGATGAAAGGATACTATAGTTGTGTTACCTACACTGTCAAGTTCATGAGCATTAGTTTTCGTGGTAATAGAAAACTAATAGGCTGCATCTAATTGTTATACTGACAAGCATTATTTTATTTGACTTCTGTTTTAGTTCATTGGTCATGCCATATATTTTATGCAGATAGGAGCATTTCTGTTGCACTGCAGTGTAGAAATTATTCTTGATGTCAGATAGAACAAACATCTTATTGCCCACAGAACATTTATGTTTTACTTGCCAAGCTGCTTACACAGCAAGTATGATGCAAAGCAACCAAACATATGTCTGTGAACACTTCATGGATATATTTCTTTGTGCACAAATTACAGTGAATTCTATTTGCTCCTTTTCTAATATTAGGGAAAAATCAGGAATGTGGATATGAATGAGGGATGGTTTGGGGTGTCTGGGAGGGGTTAGAGGAGAGAAAATTATAATGAGAATATATTATATAAAATCTATTTTCAGTAAAAAACACGTATGAGAATAGCCAATTTCTTCACTTATTTCCAACAGCTTCATCCACTTTGAAAGAAAATTTTTGCTTGGCATAGTGTTTTTGACTTATTTATTTTCCAAATTAGAATATTTTGTTCCATGCTCCCCTGTATTTTATGATTGCTAGTGAGAATTCTAATCTTTCTCTTTGGGGAACTGATATTTTTCTTGCGATGCTATTAGAACTAATTCTTTATTTTGTAGTTTTGGTGTCTTGACTATGATGTGTCACAGGGAGTTTCTTCTCTAGTCATTTCTCTTTCAAGTTCCATATACCTGTTGTGTTTGGATGTCTACTTTTTTTTCTAACTTTGAGAAGTTTTCTGGTAAAGTTTTGTTAAACGTTCTGCTGCATTTGATTTTATGTATGCCCCTTCTTATATAATATGGATTCTCAGTTTGGCCTCAAGAAGGCCCAGACTTCTTGAAAGTCCTATTCATGCTCTTAATCGCATTATTTTTGTGTGTCTTATTATGATCTTGCCTTTGCCCTTCATGCCTGAAATTTGTTCCTCTGTATGGTTTTGTCTCCTAAGGGTGATATCTGCCATTGTTCTGTCTCATTTCACCCATCACTTCCTCCCTGTCAAATATTTGTTTTTTCAATGTTGCAGTCTCCTGGCTGCATCCACCCCCACCCCCACTTTGATGTTTACCTCAACAGTTTTACTCAGTTTGGATATTGTCTCTTCTGGGTCTTAGGTATATTTTCTTAATTATTGAATCTATTTGTTGGGATCCGATGTATAATCATTACTTTTTTAAAGACAGTTCTTTCTCAGAAATTTTTCCGATCATGTCTGTAGCTTAGGATTCCATTCAAGAGGGAGGGATGATAGGTGATAGTTATATCATGTTCTTTGTGTTCTTTGTCATTTCTTGACTTTGTGTTGGAGTGTGGTTGTCTTTCAATGTTGACTCCTCATTCTTCCAAGTCTATTTGGATGTTTGTTTTTCTGACTCCTTACAGGGATACGTCATGTCCCAGTTATAGGGACAGGTGAACTCCAGTGTTGACAGTCAAGTGGAATTACATGGTGATCTCATGTTGGCTGAAGGGTGTGTGGCAACAGGAAAAAATATGAAGATATATACTTAGCCCCAAGGCAGCTAAATGGAGTTAAAACTTTGCTCACCCATTTGATTTTGTGACCCTGCTGGGGGCAGAAAACCAAAAATCAGACCCACTAAAGTCACTGTTTTGTACAGTGGTTAGTATCAAAGACCCAAAGTAACTTCTGGAATCACAGCATAGTTTACTGGTCCTGAAGTGACCCACAGGACCTCATAAGGCGAAACTCCACATCTATTCAAGCCTTAGAGACTACTGGAGCCAAAGTTCTTGTCTTCCAGAGATCCTTGGCACTCATTCTGTAGCTAAAGTATTATTTCTGTGTTTATGTCTGACATTACTGGGACTGGAGGTCAAGTTGTACTGTGCACACAGAACCTCCCAGACTTAGAGGCTTAGAAATAGAGGCCTGGTTGCATAGTCCTGAAATATTATAATACGGACCTATGGTAATAAACCCAGCCTAGTACTAAATAAAAACAGATAGATAGGCCAGTGGTACAGAATAGGATGTCCCCTGCAAAAAAAAAAAGATTTATCTACATTTATTTTTTTTCAAACAAACTAACAACTCATATTAGAACAGAAAGAAAAACTATTCAGTAAATTCTTCAGTAAAGACTGGACACTCATTTGCAGAAGAATGGATTATGTTCTTATCTTTCACCTGTACAGAAGTTAATTCAAAATGTATCAAAGACCTTAATTTTAACACTGACACTTCTAAATGAAAACATAAGAAATACTCTTCAAGAGGCTAAAACTCTCTGAATAGAAGAACTTCAGTAGCACAGGAAATAGCTCCAAGTACTAATAGGTAGGATGACATGAAATGACAATTTTTCTGCACTGTTAAGAAAACTATAATCAGAGGGTAGACAGCTTATAGAATGGGATAAATTTACTGACTACCCTTTAGACAAGGGACTAATGTTCAGAATTTATAAAGGATTATGGAAATTAAATACCAAGAAAGCCACTCAAATAAAACTGTCGCTCAATAAATTGGCTAGTTAATTGAACTTTTTAAAAAACAAACACAAATGTTTAATACCTATCTTTAAAGGCATTCAACATACTTATTTAGCAGGGAGCTATACATTAAAAGTTCTTTGAGATTTCACATCATCAGTCAGATAGCTATCATCAACAAAATAAGTCCAGAGAAGGATGTGGGGAAAGAAGAACCTTAACATTACTGGTGAGAACACAACTTAATACAGCCTTGTATACAGGTTCATCAAAGCATTAGAAACAGAATTACAATACAACCCTGCTAGTACACTGTAAGATGGTATCATTATGCAACAAGACACATCAAGCCTATTATTACATGAGAAGGATAGGCATGGAAAAAAATCTAAGAAGAGGAAGAGAAGCAAGAGGAGACAACGTGGAAGCAGATGTAGATGTTTCTCCTGGCACACCTCTACATAGATAAGGTTGTTCTAGATATTTTATAAAGGATAAAGTGTACAAGATCATTTGACTTATCTAGGTGGGCAAATTATACCAATTGGATCCGAGTATATTGGTTGTTCCTTGATGTGGTGACTTAACTGAGTTAAAAAAGGGTGTAGTGGCAGGATGCACAAAGCCTGCCACAGAGTTGGAATATACCAGGCATGATAACTAATCACCACAGAGGCAGCAGGAACCAGCAGTTCCACCTCTGTTGCCCACAAGAGGTGAGGGTACGTGTGGCCCCTAGAATGAAAAGTGTGCAAAATTTGGCAACCAAATACCAAGGGAAGTGAGTGAAAGCAACATGCTGGGGCAGTCACGGACCACCCAGGACAGAAGCAGCTGGGGCAGGTGGAGAGAACTGTGCCTGGTTCAAAAGAAGCCAGGGTCTGCCAGTACTTAGAGGCAGCATGGAGCTGCTAAGATAAAGATACCCCACAGCACCATGTGGTCCTATGGTTGCCAGCACTAGCATGGGATAAAAAGTTATCCACCTTTTTATTTTTACTGCAACAGCACACTCCTAGGCATATACCCAAAGAACTGCATACTCAATTGGAGAGAGAGCTGCACATTCACATTCTTAGCTGCTTTAGTCACCATAGCAAGATAATGGAACATATCTGGACATCTATCAGCACATGAATGACCAATGAAATGTGGCAATATCTAAAAGGAAAGAGTATTCAGCTCTGAAAAATGAAATAGCAATATTTATAGGAAAATGGATAGAGTTGGAATGCACAGTGACGGGTTATTCAATATCAGGAAGAAAGAAATGCATGCTCTCATATACAGCTCCTAGCCTATAATGTATATTTGAAATTGTGTGTGTGTTGTGTACATGTATATAAATACAACATATAGAAAAGAAAACAAGCAGGTGTAATATTAAGTGATACAAAGGAATGAAATGGGGTGAATGACACATTGGCCAAGAAAGAAAAAATAAAGTGATTTATTTGTTTTACACTTTTAACTTTTGGGGATTTTCCTTTTATGTGATGGATATGTGCATAAAAGTATACTTCATGGTAGAAGTGTAAAGTCAAAATAAGCTCCATGGCTTCAGAATAACAGTTCTGACTGTACAGAGTCCATTAAGATTGAGTTTTTCAATGTATAGAGTTCAGTAACAGGCAAGTGGCTGTGTTAATCTAGCTTGTAAGCTCATTACTACAAGGTGATTCTTTTATATTGAAAAAGCTGCTCATCTTTGTTTTTCATCCCTTGCCTTGTTAATGACTTATATTTACTTCACCAGTATCTTTAAAGTCATTTGTTAAATTTCTTCTTATATACTTAATTTTTGTAGATGTAAATGAGTGTTTGTCTATCATACACTCTTATTGGTGTAGAAATAGCATATGGAAGACCATTCCTTTTTTTCTTCCCCTTGTTGGTGTTTCTAGACCTTTTACAAAACTATCAAAGTTGTTTCAGTATTTTGTTGGTATAATGTTGAAAAATCCTTCAATTGTATTGATTGGAAACAGAGTTGTATTTTCTATTGCTTTTCATTTCTTATACCTTACTAAATTATCTTGACACACGAGGGAGTACAAACACTTTAGTTGGATATGCCTTGTATTTCTGTTTTAAGGAATTCTAAACTTTGATCATTGTAGGAAAGGTGTATATATGTATAGTGGTTTATGTATAACTTTTATTTAGAAGAAAGTTTAAGCTGACTTAAGATATTTTGATAGAAAATGTGCCAAAGACCAGCTTTGGCACCAGAGGTAAACTGAGGCAGGCAGTTTATAAGGGGTCAGTGTTGAGATCATCTGACAAAGGTAGATCCAGATACCTGCAGTGGCTGCTACCAAAGGCAACCAGTGATTAGAGATGTTACTTAGCAGACTTTTGGTCTGAGCGAACAAAGCTTAATTTACTAGGGGTGGCACTCTCTGTAGCCGGAGGAAAAGCTATGAACCCTTTTAGTTCCTTGGTGCTGGTGAGAAAGAGAAGAGAGAATTAACATGTACACACACACATACACGAACACACACAAAGTGCATGAAACCAAAGGCAGAGTCCAATAACTTCATACAAACATACATACATACATACACACATACATACATTCATGCAGACCAACAGACACATTTACACATAGAATGGTTACAGCAAAGCTCCAGAAAGCAGACTCTAAATATTTTACACATAGATACATAAATATAAACAATTGGTAAATGGAACAAGCTCCAACACACACCCAGATAAGCTTTACATATATGCATACATACACATAGCTGATGGGTGGAAGGAACAATGTTCCAGCACCCATTTACACAAACTTTACACATATACATAGTTGATGAATGCTTTTATCCTCCTTCTTTATATTTTCTTCCATAACTTAGATATCCCAGCAAAATCTTCTAAGCAGTATAAAATTACACTGTGATTACATTTTAGTTTTCTTCTAGTGAACAGTTATAAAAAATGTGTTTTTCAATACCTTTACAAGAAATAGCATTATGTAGTACAGGTAAAACATTATTTCCCCAAACCCACGTACATTCATAACTAGGCAACTTGTTATAGGTTATCAATGTGTAAGCAAGCAAAGTAATTTTCTCAGCCAGTTTCTCTTACTGGCAGGCAACAATTTGCAGTTACAAAGAAAGGAGTTATTACTTTATTATTTATCTTTAAAAGTAATCTTGTAAGAATCTTAAACAAAGCACAAATCTAAACTTTTATATAGAAATCAGTCATATTTACTTTAAATCCTCAAAATGCACATCTACTCACAAGCAATTCTTAACAAATCACGTGAAGAAGGTGAGGGCAAAATTGGTACAAGAAATCAGTTATGACCAGTCCGGCCTCAGTGAGAGTCATGTCAGCAGGTGCTTCCATATTTCTTGTTCTTTGACCATTAAATGTTCCTACCTTAACAATGAAGAGAATACCTTTATGAACTTGAAATTGTTCCCTTAGATTTTCTACATCAGAGCCAGTAGTAAAAACATCTCAACCTAGCTTCATTAATAGTTTTGATTTTCCAAATGTTTTCTAAGGGTGATGATCATTGCTAACAATCTTTCATCTCTAAGTTCTTTCCTAGGGTGGTAGTTTAATCATTAATCTGCTCCAGCGGCAATGCCTGAAATAGATCAGCCATTATTGTTATGAGTGCCAGAGCTACTACCCAGAGAGGGACTGGAAGAATCCTTAAAATTTTCACATAATTCTTAGATGAAGGATGTGAGGGCCACAAGAGAATGAAGTCCTCAGGACACATAGTTCTCTGGGCTCACCCATGTGGCTGTAGTAACCCGTGTGCTGCATTCCATAAGTCCTAAAGCCATTTCTCATTCCTTCTGAATAACCTGCAGCAAAGATGATGATGATAAAACCAGAAGTGGCAAACAAGTGAGAAAAGGTAAGATTTGGCAAGGAAGGATGAGTCTGTGGAGAATTCCAGGTTGTACATGGAATGGAAGGACCCAAGCCACTGTGAACGATTGATTCAAAGAGCCAACTGCTTCCAATCTTTAAGGAAAAGATGAAGTATTCAAAAAACCTGGGAAGGCTGGGCTTTGGTAGAGACTCCCATCAGGTCTGGGATGTAAAATGCCCTGTCTTAAAACTGCTGGTTTCAAAATGGCTACAATCATTGAAGATAGGGCAGGGTGATGGAGTGAAGAAATTACATAATCTCTAATAGTCTTGTGGAAGAACATAGATTAGCGTTAGCAGCACATGGCTCTCTAAGTATGGGCAGATAAACCAGAAACATTTTAACTGCCATAGAGAACTTATTGTTGGGGAATTCTTGAACCTCATCTGAGAAAAGCCTATGTCCTTTCACTGAAACTTTGGACACTTCTTATGCCACACGTGATCTATATAAGGTATGTACTCTCAGGGAGGGTACAGTCTCCAATGTTCATGTGAGATTTAGCAAAAATGGATACTGAACTGGAGAAGATAACCTTGGGTAAACTTGGGATCATAAAAATAATGAATAAAGATAAGTACATTAAAACAATTTCTGATGTGGAGTTCAGAATAAAGGTTTATGTAGCCTGCCCTCAGTGGTGATGGTGGATGGGTCTGTGACATTTTCGATGCTTACTAAGCATGTCCACAGTTTCCCCTTTCTATGTGAAGTGTGTTTCCTCTGTCCCTGTCATACCATTGTACATTGTGTACAGGGGAGATGGGGAGTGACCTTTCCAGTTCAGAGGCTGCTGCAATGTGAGGAGCCATTCCCAGATTCAAAGGAGCTGTTTTCTGGCCATCCTGAATTTCAAGGTAGTTTTAACACAGGTTGAGCCCCTCGGTTGCCCCCTTCTGGAAGGTATGAGCATGCTGTGGACATGGAAGAATAAAATATGTATTTGATAACTTTTGTAGAGATGATAGCAGTTGCAACAGTCAGTACAGGTTTAGCACACTTCATTTTCATCCAGATTGATGGAGAGAGCTTTCCTCATCCTTCTGTTGGCTAAGGAATCATATGAGTTCTGGAATGAGAATAGAAGTGTACTTTTTATAGACCTGGCCATCACCTCTGCTGTATAAGCCTCCATGTTTAATCTCTCCCTTAAAGGAATGCAGAAGCTTTGTATATACAATGCTCAGTGAATTTGTGTAAAACCTGGTGCAATGAAAATACCAACCCAGCTTCTACTGGTGGGTCTAGAGTGAGCAGTAAATGTTTATTGTGCTAAAACAAGTTTTTACTCTTTCTTATTGCAGAATAACTTAGCCTAATTAATATAATCAATCATCTGTCCTTGTTGGATTATTCTTCCTGGCTTACATGATTTGGTACTATTGCCCTATTTTGAAATTTTCTCTTTTCTGGCCTCGGAGACTCTAGCCTATTTCTTTTTCCCTGCAGCTTTGTGATAGTCTTGTATCAAGGTCGACACTTTATCTCCCCATAAACTCCAAATCAGCTATTTCTTTTTCTGTCTGTATTTTATTTGAAAGAACAGCATTTACAATGATTGGTTGTGACTTTCTCTCTGGTTTTCCTATATCATATTTTTTTTTTTTTTCACTTAGTCCTGCTTGCTGGCTTCAGTTCTCCCACTAGGTCTCAGTACATAAGAGTAATTCAAATGTCAGAGTTAATAGTCAGGGCCACTTAAGTCACAGGAAGGACTGTAGTGTAAAAATTTGCATTAATAAAACCAAAATCTATGCACTTGACTGTAATTTGAGAAGCTGGGTATGGTATTGAGTAACTATAATTCTAGTTCTTGTGAGGAAAAAGGAAGTATTGTTATCTACAATGGAGGTGACAAAGATCAAAACTCCAAGGACAAAGATCAAAATTCCAACCCAGTCATAAAATTCATATATTCAGTTGTTTGTATTCTGATTGTGTTGGGTGTTATCATTGAAGATCAAATATCTCCTACTGCAGCCTAAATGGAGGACATGGGTTAATGGCAGGAAGCTTTCTGGCTACATACAGCTAAGCTCTGCTTTTGGCAGAGGGGTCTCTGCCTCCTGATTCAGAGAGAGATAGCAGGTTACAATTTTTTTGCCATTGGTCAGACTCCAATAACCCTGTGTGTCACGTGTCATGAAAGCAAAAGCTCCGGTCATGTTTCTTGACTACTATTTGGTTGCTACAGTGATAAAAGTAAGGGATGTAGAAACCTAATTTACATCACAAGGATAACCTAAAGATAGCAGAACTATAGAGCCCCTTCGGTCCTCTTCCTCCCTAAGTGATTTTTCTATCTCTATAAGTGTCATCATTGTCCCCAATGCCCAAACCTAGGACTCCTCTACGCTTCTTTTTCTGTCTCTTACAAATGTTACTCCATGACAAGGCTTTATTATGATCATTTAACCAAGTATAATTCAAGCCATGACCATTATGTGGGTTTCAGGTACCTCTGTGCTGCTGCTGGTGATGGTGGTGGCAGTACTAGTGGTACTGCAGCTGTTGCAGCTGCTGAAGTCTCTTACCAGTCAGTACCATATTCCAGAACCAGAAAGCAGAAAGCACCACCTTTCTGCCAAGGACCCATTGTAGAAGTGACAGGGGTCTATGAAAGTAAAATCCAGATTACTTCAACCTCAAAAGCCTTAAGCTATCTGCTTCTAGTCTTTGCTATTGTATTCTCCTCTCAGGACTCTCACACTCCCTACCCTTCTTCTTGTCTCCCAGAGATGCTGAGTTCATTTTAGTTGAGGTATGCTGCTGCCAATGCCTTCAGATTGGACTTTCCTCTGACACATTCTGTTGCTGACCACCCAAATGTCCTCATTCATAGAAGCAAATAGAAAACCCACTGGTCATTTTCCATCTTTTCACCAATTTTTTTCTTCATAGCAAAAATTTGATATGCATTTATTATGTTCATGCCTGACTGGATCTACAGAGATTTGCTTGTGTTATAATAAGAGATTTTGCTCCCAGTATGTTAGGTTACATCATCATTATTTAGAAGCAAGTAAGCTTGGATATTTAGTCTTTATTCTAGGAAATATCTAGGAAGAACTGAGTGGAATGGCAGTTGCAGGAGCTGGGGAGAGGTGCTAGCTTTTGTGCAGAGTAACTTAACAAAACCATTGGATCAAATAATTACTTAATTATATTGTGCCAGGGTCTGAATACCACCTGATTATGGCTCCACCTCAGCTTACAGCCAAGAGTCTGGTATAACCAGCACTTCAAAATGCCATGGCAACATTGTTTGCTGGAGCTTGTTATCCTTAGAGGAAGAAAAAAAAAAGCCAATCCCCTTTTCATTTTAGTTGCTTGGGTACCACTGGCATTAAAATTGCAATCAGATCT
Source organism: Micromys minutus (assembly GCF_963924665.1). Taxonomy (NCBI): domain Eukaryota; kingdom Metazoa; phylum Chordata; class Mammalia; order Rodentia; family Muridae; genus Micromys; species Micromys minutus. The sequence goes on from NC_137969.1 coordinate 12,048,988, forward strand.
CTGCTCTATGATGTGTCTATTTTTAGAGATAGTTTTACCCTTTAAGCATGTGCTGTTCACCTGGCAGAACACATTTACTTGCTCTTAGAAAACATCCTCTTGTGGCACCTTCTGTGATGGGGGCTTTATTGTCTAGTCCCCAGTGGCTTCCCTCTACTATCTTTTTCATTGCCAGGGCTCCATCTCGATCTAATTTCTGCTCTTGTTCCCCAAGTGTTCTCTGAGCCTCAGCCCTGTCTTGTTGACACAGGCTCCAGATATAACGTGATTTAAATAAGGAAGGCTTTATTCTGACTTCCATTATGGTGGAGGAAGGCATGGTGGCAGGAGGCAGGCTAGTCAGATTGCTTTAGCAGCCAAAAGAGAGATGCATAACTCTGGGTTATAAAAGCAAAGCTAAGCTATAAAAACTCAAGACCCACCCTCACCGATTCACTTCATGGAACCTTCTAAAGGTTCCATGTGACACTCACATAGTGTCACTCACTGAAAACCAGATGCTCAAGAATATAAGACAATAGGAGACATGTCACATGTAAATGCTGACAAATGCTAAGCTGCTCCTCATTATAATCCTGGCAGTTCTTCAAGTTGCTGGGCAGCTCTCACTCTGTACAACGCTTGGAGTTTAGGCTCAGTCATAGTTCCCCTTCTTCATATTCAAAAGAAATAGACTAATTTTCTGAGGAACTGCCAGACTGATTTCCAGAGTGGTTGTACCAGTTTACAACCCCACCAACAGTGGAAAAGTGTTCCTCTTTCTCAACATCCTTGCCAGCATCTGCTGTCATCTGAATTTTAGATCTTTGAATTCTGACTGGTTTGAGGTGGAATGTCAGGGTTGTTTCAATTTACATTTTCCTGATGGTTAATGATGTAGAGCACTTCCTTAGATGCTTCTCGGCCATTCATTATTCCTCAACTGAGAACTTTTTGTTTAGCTCTGTACCCCATTTTTTAATAGGATTGTTTGATTCTCTGGTGTCTAACTTCTTGAGTTCTTTGTACACCTTGGATATTAGGCCACTATCTGATGTGGGGTTGGTAAAGATCTTTTCTCAATCTGTTGGCTGCCATTTTGTTTTCTTGACAGTGTGCTTAGCCTTGGAGAAACGTTGCAATCTCATTAAGTCCCATTTGTCCATATTTGACCTTAGAGCATGAGCCATTGTTGTTCTGTTCAGGAAATTTTCCCCTGTGCCTATGTGTTCTAAGATTTTCCCTTCTTTCTTTTCTAATAGTTTCAGTGTACCTGGTTTAATGTGAAGATCTTTCATCCACTTACTCTTGAGCTTTGTACAAAGAGATAAGAAAGGGTCTATTTTCATTCTTCTGCATTTTGAGTGCCAGTTGAACCAACACCATTTGTTGAAGAGGCTGCCCTTTTTCCATTGAATGTTTACATCTCCTTTGTCAAAAAATCAAGTGAGCATACATGTGAGGGCTCATTTCTGGATCTTTTATTCTATTCCATTGATCCACGTGCCTATCTCTGTACCATTACCATGCAGTTTTTAACACAATTGCCTTGTAATATAGCTTGATGTCAGGGATGGTGATTCCTGCAGATGTTTTCTTGTTGTTGAGAATGGGTTTTGCTATTCTAGGTCTTTTGTTATTCCAGATGAAATTGCACATTGCTCTTTCCAACTCTATGAAGAATTGGGTTGGTATTTTGATGGGGATTGCATTGAATCTGTAGATTGCTTTTGGTAAGATGGCCATTTTTAAAATGTTGATTCTTCCAATCCATAAGCATGGAGATCCTTCCATTTTCTGAGATCTTCCTTGATTTCCTTCTTCAGAGTTTTTAAGTTCTTGTCATATAGGTCCTTCACTTGCTTAGTGTCACACCAAGGTATTTCATATTGTTTGTGACTATTGTGAAGGGTATCTTTCCCCTAATTTCTTTCTCTGAATGTTTGTCCTCTGAGTAGAGGAAGGCTACTGATTTGTTTGAGTTAATTTTATATCCTGCCAATTTTTGGTATTCACAGATCATTATGTTTAATCTATACCCAACAAGAAATTTGTTTCCATATTATGTTCTGTCCTACATGTACTTCATGATTATTGTAATTAGTGGGATTTCTATGCATGCTATCAAACCTCTAAAAGAATTAAGTACTGACACAATTATTAATATAATGTTATGCCAAAATCCCTTTAAAATCTGTACATGTATCCCTTTTAAAAAATAAAGTGGTAAGGAATAATTAAAAAATAGAAGAGAAAAAAGAAGGCGAACCTTTTGTTGTCAGAAGGAATTAAGAGAGTTAGCTTAATGGAGAAAATTCTAATCTTTCTTAATTCCCTCCATTAATTTTTTTCACAAAACATATTAATGTTAGTCAGGGCATTGCCGTGGATGGCACTGGAGACTGAGCTGGTTGGGTATCTCTGGGAAAGCTAGGTTGCCTCTTGTTATCTTATGAACTAGCCCACTTAACAAAAGTCCTTTTGAGGAGCATAAGAGAAAGAGCGATCCCATCCTACTTCCGTGGCTTGCAGGTCCCATCATCTTTCTTTGTGGGTTGTAATTCTAATCATAGTAGATTAGAGTCAGCCCTAATAATTTCATTCTAAACCTAAGTATGTCTAAAGGAGCTTGTGCTCAAATGTGCTCACCATGAGGTAGACACAGGGTAGAGTTAACATTGCAGTGTGGAAGGGAAGCAAATACAAATCAACTTATAAATGACCCTAAACATTTTAAGAAAGAATCTGGTAAATTTTGCATAATATACTTTGCATGTTTTTTTGCATAAGTAAACAAGTGTTATGAACAGCTTAGTGTGTTCCCACCTAGAAATTTTTGTTTTAGTGGTCCTTTCTTTGTCCTGTAAAACACTTTCTATTTTGCTAGCTACACCCTTATCTAAGTACTGTGTGTGTGTGTGTGTGTGTGTGTGTATGTGTGTGTATTTTACTAAATTTCACAGCAACCAGGTGAAATAATTTTATTAATTCTTCCTTCTTTATGTTTGATGTATAAGTGTGTGTGTGTGTGTGTGTGTGTGTGTGTGTGTGTGTGTGTGTTAGGGCATATTTTGTGGAAATAAGAGAACAACCTGTGGAAGTTATCTCTTTCCACCATGAAGCTCCTGAGGATAGAACTCAGTGGGTCAGTCTTTACCCACTGAGCATCTCACCACCCAGGTTAGGTAATTTTTATTACTATTTTGTCAGTGCAGAAATGTGTTTATTGTCTTATTTACTACTGTATATTGCATGTCATATATTAGAGACATAAACATTTGTGGAATGAGTAAAAAGTGACAGTGGTCTTTTGAACAAACCTGAATGAATCAAATCAACTGGTAAGACTTCATTATTTGGTCCTAAAAAGGCTTAGAACAAATTTTTAAATTATGGAACATGGAGAAAAATACTAAAAATGTGTTTGAACTTCTGGAATGTTGAAGGGCATATACCCATATTGATTCCTATGCTTTTTTTATAATCAGTGGCTACTGAAGAAAAGTGTACCTTTGAGTCAACTGGGAAGCTTTCACAAGTTAAAACAAAGTGAAGTGGAGGGTCAAGGAGTACATGTTTTTCACTCTAGACTGACACTTAAACCGAACACACAGGAGGAAGACCAAATTATATGGTCCTGTAATAGAGCAATCACAGCTACCTCTGGCTATTCCAAGGGAGAAGGATGCGTGCTGAGACTAGCTAGCATAGATGTTGGAAGTCATTCAGATCAGGGATTATTCAAATCATAGCTCCAAATATTACAGACTCAAGCTTTGTGACTCTTCCATGGACATTCATTGACAGAAACCCTGTGTTTGTAGACAAGACACTTGTGACTTTATGAAAATGTGAACAGTCCTTTATAAGAAGAGGACTGAGGAGCTGGGGTTATCGCTCAGTTTGGAGAGTAAATTAGAATACAGGAATCCCTGAGTTTGATCCCCAGTATCATATCAAACTGGTTTTAGTGGTTTATGCCTATAATTCCAGCATTGGCGAGGTGGAGCCATAGGGTCAGGGTAGGTGATCCTCAGCTGCATAGCCAGTTCAAGGCCATCCTCAGCTCCACAAGACTGTCTAAGTAGAACAGGACAAAGATCTAGCTTTCTCCTGTCAAGAGAGGGTTTAACAAGAAGCCTGTAGTCTATACCTCAGAGGAGTGAACCAGAACCCGATTGTGCTGTTACCCTGGTCTTAAACGTTTTGTATTCAAAGATGGTGAGAATAAATCTTTTCTTCATCAACTACTTGTTCTTTGTTACTTGGTGATAGCAGCCTAAGATAGAAGAGGCTGAAGAAGGGACTTTGTGACCTTAGAGATCAGGGTAGTCATGATTGTTTCTTACTATGTGGAAAGCTAGGAGAACAAGTGAACCACCAGGCTTTGGAGTCATTCATACGAGAATTTAAATATTATCTCTGCCCTTGCCTTGGGTGCCTAACCCTAACCTTAGAGCAAAAGTTCCTCAAATGCATTTCAAATGAGGAATAAGCATGTTCTATGCTCAGGAGATGAAATGAAATTACACTAAGTTTAGTAGACTATATGGCTTAGACGTAAGTTCTTGGTCCACTAAAGCGATGCTAGGTAGATAGTCTGTGGGAGTGGTGGAAATACTTTGCATTTTCTGACTGCAAGGAGCCTGTCTTTGGGATATTTGAAAAACTGCCATGTATTAGAATCTGCTATGGAACCACCTGCAACCTATCAGATATTCCAAGTACTAGTACCTTAAAACACCAAGTACCAGCAATGTTTAGATATCATCGAATCACTTACCTTCTGAGCCAAGAGTGATAGAAGAAGGCCTCTCAAGGAGTCACGAGTTGTCATTTTTTGCTTTAGTTTGGTTTGTTTCAAACTCAGAGATTCTCGAGCCTGCTGCCAAGAACCCCTTGGTATTTGTAGCAAACAATGGTAGCTAACTTTTAATTTTGTGAAAGTTGAATACTCAAGGGAGTACCAGATGCCATTTCTGCATCATAGAGCATTCCTATATTTCACCAGAAGCAACCTGTCACCCAGTAAAGACATGAGGATGGGGACCTCCCTCTTGCTTGGGAAGATGCTTCTGCACAGGGATCCTCCCATTCGAGAGTCCTACAGAAAATCTGACCTTGGTGGCTCTGCTTTGCTCTGTAGATGAGAAAATGATTAGCACTTACAGTTTCTTCTGTTCACTGGGCACCATTTAAATGGAAATCATTTGCATAACTGAATTTCCTTTTTTCCATGCTGTGTGGGGAGCTCCTTATTATGAGTTATTCCATAAGGTGAATAATCTTGATAGATTCAGCATGTATGAAAAATTAACAGATGTTTGTGGAATTCTAAATCTATTTGGCTTTGTTTAAAGAGATGATTTAAGCTCATCTGTCTTCAAATCGCTTCTAAATTATTTAAATAAAGAGTCAACCACAGCTTGGTACTACCAGAAAGTTCTGCCCCAGAGAAAGTATGCATGCCAAATTGTGCTTTATTTTTTTTTTTCAAAGAAATTGCTGACTTTCATTGTTTGAGGCATTTTACATTTCTAAAGGATGGCCAGGGCCTACTCCTATACTGAGCATTTCTGAAGCTTCTAGAAAATTGGGGGAATGAAATTGCCAGCAGGAGTGGTGTTCTATATTAGGAAATGTGCACCCTGGCAGATGTTCAAGGGAATGCTACCTGAGTGTAGAGAGCCATTTAGGACTATTCACATTTAAATCTCTGATTTTAGCTGAACAGCACGGAGGAGCAATAAACCCATTTGTGGCGTTTATGCTTGGCTGAAGCCAGAGGAAATGCAGGTTTGGCACTATATACTCAGAGACTATATATTTGCAAGTGGGTCATTGTTCAAATGTATTTGCAATAATGCAAGTGTAACTTCCAACTGAATAACTTAATGGAGATAATGATAACATATGGCATGTATCCACTGCAGAATATTTACCATATTATAGTATAATTCAGACAGAAGACTACAGGATTAGAGGGACCTTCCTTTGGTTGTATAGGGAAGCAAGATGAATGCAGAACTATTATGAATTGATGGAGTCCAAGGACCCATCTGTCATTGAAAATACTTCTATAGGAATTCTTGAAGCACATAGCTCATTTAACTACTTCTTAAACCTGTACAAATTAAAAAAAAATAAAAAAATAAAAAAGAATTCCAGTGCAATTTGACTACAACTGGGTACTTTATCTTGAACCTCTTGATCATAATAGACTGCTAGGCACTCATGAAATCCTCATTTCACCAGTTAGAATATTAAACCCCCATTTAACTCTCTTCTTGAATTAAATTGAAATACTTCTGTGCTCCTTTGAGTTTATCAGTGATTTTAATTGTTGTAGATAGTGTGGTGGGGAAGGGATGTTTAATGTAATTATATTATTACCAAAATTGAATCTCTATTTAAAAGAACACATGTTATTAGAGTAAAAACGAATTTCAGATCTCATTTTGGTTTATCTCCTTCATTTGCTGGATAAAGAATAAACTTGCATAAAGTCAAACCATTAATTACTTAATCAGAAAGTATATCTTACAGAGTGCAGCTTAATTAGGATGAAGATGATTAAAATTGTAGCAAAAATAAGGCCTATCAGGTTTATTTTTCTGAGTATTTCATTGTCCCTATCAACTGTTTGAACTTGTATAATTTAACTGAAATATAAAATTACAAATAAATGATCATGGTGTCTACTGTAAAGTCCCATGCACTTATTGAAACATTCGTATTGCTAGAATGTCTGAATAAGGAAGGATTTTCTGATACATGGTATTTGTGAGGTTACATGGTTTCTCAGAGTTGCCTTCCAGGTGCTCCTTAGGCTCATCTTCTTATCTTTCTATTTGTATGATAAAACACTATGAACAAGGCAACGTGTAAAAGAAAACCTTTCATTTGAAGCTTACCGTTTCAGGGGATTACAGTCCATGATGGAGGAGCAAATGCATGACAAGATGAACATCTGAGAGCTCACATTTTGTTCTGAAAGTTGGAAGCAGACACACTTGGCTCCCAGTTGGGGGAACTGTTTGGGAGAGAGTTGGAGGAGCCTATGTGGGCCCCTCTCATTTAAACCACTGCATAGAGTTTGCTGATGTTGTCATCAGGGACATCCTGGGCTCTTTTCCCAACCTGTAGGTTGCCACTTTATCCTGTTGACAGTGTTCTTTGCCTTACAGAAATTTTGCAATTTCATGAGGTTCTATTTGTCAATTGCTGATTTTAGAGAATAATCCATTAGTGTTCTGTTCAGGAAATTTTCTCCTGTGTCAATGTGTTCAAGATTTTTTCCCAATTTCTCTTCTATTCATTGTTTCTGGTTTTATGTGGAGGTCCTTGATCCATGTGGAATATACATTATTCCTATACCTATCTGTCTATCTGTCTGTCTGTCTGTCTGTCTATCTATCTACCTACCTACCTACCTATGGAGAGAAAGAGAGAGAGAGAGAGAAAGAGAGAGAGAGAGAAAGAGAGAGAGAGAGAGAGAGAGAGAGAGAGAGAGAGAGAGAGAGAGAGAGAGAGAGAGAGAGAATACTTATTTCTCATAGTTTTCTTCCATTTATCTTGTTCTGTGAGAGAGAAAAATAAAAGTCCTACTCAAAGACAGGCATTATCCTCGATTCCCCACTTATCTGTTTCTCTTGTGCTTCATAGTTAATTCATAAATAAATGAGTCATTTCTTTTGTCCTCTATAATTTATTTATTCACTTTACTTGTGGGATGTGAGAGTCAATGTTGTGAAAGAGAAAGTGGGATGGGGAAGGATGAACCACAAGCTCCTGTGACTCCTCCAACAGTCCCAATCTACCACAATTGGCATTAGGTCTAAGATGGCTCCCAGAACGAGCAAGAGAGAGAAAACAAACAAACAAAACCACCATAGGTCACAGCAATGGTGACATATGCTTCCTTCATAACTCCTACCCCCAATATATACACTTCTTATTAGTTATCCCGTTTGGCAGGGCTTTATTGGGTCCTGGTGATGGTGTGGTGAGATATGATTGGCCAAGGATTTAGGAAGTTGGGATTGGCTCAAAACCTGTATATAAGCTTATGTGCTGGGCATTAAACTTTAGATCTGCACCCGAGGCTGATCTCAAGGTCTCAGGGTATTTGATATTTTAGGATTTTGATATTCTAGGATTTGTCACGTGTTTCTATTGTCTTTCAGTTCTGTTTCCACAATTTTACATCTTTATCAAAGACCTACCTTTCTCCTCCCTTCCTAGTGTCACCCCTATAACTCTATACTCTTGGTGCCATAAATAATAAATAATGTAAAAAGGCATCATTCCATGCTATCTCTGGCTACTCTCTGGCACCAGTGGTCTTAACTGCCTACATGGCTATTTCCATGCAGATACTGCCTGTCTTGCTGCAGACACTGCTCAGTCACAACTCCCAGTAACCCGGTAAAATAAAAACTCTTGAGGCTTGTAATTTATTGATCAGATTTGTATCAGTAAATTTTCACCTTACAAAATGTCCACATAATAAACTCAGAGCCAATTGATACTGATATAAACTGCTCACCTAGTTAAGACAAATTGTCCTGTAATTATCCATCCCTTATAAGATATTCATAGCTACCTGTATCTAGTCAAAGTCACATGGATCTGGGTCCTTCTTCTTTTCCTCCATCTTCTTCCCTTCTCCCTTTTTATACTCTGTCTTGTCTCTAAGACACTCAGTCCACCTTTTCATTGCCTAATCACAGGCATTGCCTTATCTTGTGCCTGCCCTCACCTGCATATAGACATCCACCCACATATTCCCACTCGTCCCTCCCTATTTCCCTAAACAAGAAGTCCTATCAGGATACCATCCAATCTGGGATGTCCAGTCCCAGAAGGATCAGCACATCACCTCCCACTGAAGTCCAAACAGGCAATCCAGAGAGAGGAAATGGATTCAGAGGCAGGTAAGAGAGTTAAAGACAGCCTGTATGTAGAAAGCAAAGTTTGTAGGAGCTCTGAGACTTTTCCAAAAGACCCATTTTTGAAGACAGAATTTACTGGCTAACAGCCATAAGTCCAAATATACATCATCATTCGACTAAACCTCTCAGTTTTCAAGAATGTATAAACAAGGTTTTAAAACTGTAGAAATTTTTAGTACACAAGTCAGAATGACCAGGATGTGCAGACCAACCTGAGTTAAGACAAAACAAAAATAACTACATTTGGAACAACTCCTTTGCCCCTCCCTGTACTGAATTCAGAGAAAATTTCTCCCCCCTTTCCTTTCCCCCTTCCTCTCCTCTTTCTAAAAACTATGCTGTTGCTTTGCTGACCAATCATAATATAGTAGTTCACCCCCCTCATGAAAAGGTTTAAAAGATGTATGCTTTTTGAGGTTGACTCTCCCTGTGTGACTGAGCAACCCCACGTGTGCGTCAGATCAAAAATAAACCTCTCGCCATTGCAGTGATCAAGTTGTGTTCTGTGGGTTGGTGCATCTAGGCCGAGACCTTTGGGGGTCTTACAAGTCCTTAGTCCAATTGTTAGGGGGCCCACAAGAATTGATCCCTTTTTATGTGTAGACCCTTACATCTCTTAAATCTTTCTCTTTTATCCCTGTAACCATTTTTGCAATGGTAACCTTACTTTCATGATTTTATACTGTGTAGCTGAAACTGCTTGTTTCGTGTTAGATGGGTTGTGATGGACTGTGAATGACTCCAACATAGCTTCTATTTTTGTTTGTTTTTTGCTTTATTTATTTATTTATTTATTTATTGTAATTACATGAAATGTCAAAGCTTCTTCTCTGTTAACCCCCTGCTTTGATTTTTGTTGAGGGTACAGCAAAACTCCTTTGTTTGTTTAACAAATATTCACCAGGACATAGTATATCACAAGCTTTACTCGAAATAGGGATTGATAAACTATGGCCCAACTTGGCTGGTTTGATTTAAGAAAAGAAAGAACTGTTGAGATAAAATTCATCTACTATCAAGCTTACCCTGCCTGAGGCTGCAACTTGGAGATTTCAGTATAGTTAGTTGTGTAATTGTCATGTATCTGCCAGGGTTCTCTCGGGGAATAGAGGTGATAGAATGAGAACACACATTACTTATTAAATAACATGGAAATAGTAACAGCAGCTGTCTCAGCCTCGGGAAGTCAAGAATCTAATAGCTATTCCTTCCATGAGGCTAGATGGCTTTCTATCACCCCTCTAGTCCTTATTCAGTGATGCAATCCTGGAAAAATTCATCCTGGTATTGGAGTAGGAATCAACAGCAACAGCATCAGGGTAGATGGACTGGACAGCAAGATGGAAGGACAAGAGAACAGAGAATGAATAATGTTTTACCATGCCCATGTGATCTGGGCTGCCATTAGGTACTGCCCATATTTGCCATCAGTCTTCCCACATCAATTAAAGCGATCAGGAAATTCTCAGCTGTGGCTTCTACTCTAATTGTGGTTGCTTGACATTAAAATATGACCACTATCTATTTTGGTTCATTTTATCTCCCAAAGGAACCCTTTCCTTTACTATTCCATTCCCATTTTCCCATGTGTCTGTATTTTGCTTTTGAATTTACCCATTATGAACCTTTTGTAAAACTGTACTCATGAGTTGGTTTTTATAACTTACCTCTTTTTATGTAGTCCACTATTCTCAAAATTTATTGATGCTGTAGTGTGTTTTTATTGACAAAATATTCCATCATATAATATATAATATTTTTTTTCTCATCAGTTGGTGGAAGTTTCACAACTTTTTGAGGTTTACCTTTTATATTAAAAATAGATTTTTTCCATACAATATATATTAATTACCATTTCCCTTCCACTAGCTCCTCCAAGATCCTCCCCAACTCCCCTCCCATCTAAATTCATACCCTCTGTATCCCTCTTTAAGAAATAAACAGACATATAAAGTATAATAATAAAATTAAGATCAGAACACAACCAGAATGGGACAAAACAAGACACTTAGATTTTTAAATATGCATATGCCCCAGTGATCTTCTGAGTTTTTTGAAAGGTTGGGGATTTCTAGGCAGGATGTTGTTTTTTATAACCCTGGATGTCCAGGAATTTGTTCTGTAGACTAGGCTGTCTCAAACCCACAGAGATCCATCTGGGTCTGCCTCTGTGGCTGCCTATGTGCTGGGATTAAAGGTATGTGCCACCATTTAGTTGGTATCTCTTGTGAGAGCCCCATTCTTACCTTTAATTTGTTAGCTGGACCTCCTCTCTTTTCCATGTTGACATTTTGACAGAGTTTGTCAATATTTTTATTTTTGTTTTTAAAAGAACTATTAATTTTCATTTATTCTTTGTAACATTTTTCTATCTTAAATTTAACGATTTCTTTCCACTTACTGATGTTGAATTTGGCTTATTTTTATTCTGTTTTCTTTGGGACTAAGGTACATTGCTAAATAATTTGTTTTATATCTTAATGAATTTTTAATGCAGGTATTTATAGATACAAACTCACATCTGAGGACTACTTTCATTTTGTAGCATAGGTCTTGTTATGTTGTATTTTCATTTTCATTCAATTCTTAGACTGTTTAAATTTTCCTGTATATGGTATTTAATGCATCGTTTATCATTTATTAATGTGTCCTTAAATCATGATGAGTTTGTGGGTGTCTGTACTTTCTCAGCTATTGGTTGCTAGTTTTATTCCACTGTATTCAGACAGAGTATAAATATTATTTTTGGCTTTTCTACTTTTTAAGACTTGCACTACACTGTATTATCTACTCGAGGGACTCTTATCTTTGACACTTTTTTTATTGGATATTCTCTGTATTTACATTTCAGATGTTATCCCTTTCCACCAATCCCATCTCCCTTTCCCCTCTCATTGCCTCCATGAAGGTGTTCCCTTTCTCAACCTCCCTCTCCCACTTCAGTGCCTTGGCATTTCCCTACACTGGGAAAAAGGAGCCTTTGCTGGATTAAAGGCTGCTCCTCCCCCTGATGTCAGAGAATGGTATGCTCTGCTACATATGCACCTTGGGCCATGGGTCTCTCCGTGCAAACTCATTGGTTGTTATTTTAGTCCCTGGGAGCTGTGGTGGGTTTGGTTAGTTGATAATTTTGTTCTTCTTGACACTTTTTAAAACAAACGTTTCACAGTTCATTTTGTGTCTGGCTGATAACATGTACCAGTGAGAGTTAGATACTGAAATGACCCACTATGATGTGTTGTGTTTCATCCATGTTGTTATGTCTGGTAATGTATGTATGTTTAAGAAATGTACCTGCATTGATGTTCAGTGCATACATGTATGGTCTTGAAGAATTGTTTTTTTTTTTTTTGAATCAGCATGAAGTAGTTGGCCTTGTTATCTTCCCTCACACATTGTTGTCTGAAGTTTAGTTTGTCATGTGATAAATAGGGAAATATGCTTTCTGATGCCATTTTTTTTGAAGACCCTTTTTTGTCCTTTGACTTGAAGGTTGCATCTGTGGTTGATAGTGAATTATATGTTTCTTAGTTTAATCCACTAGTCTGTGCCTTTTAATTCAGGAACTATGGCCAGTCATAGTCAATGTTATTACTGAAATGTGTGTTTGATTCTGTTCTTTTATTGAGTTTATAATTTGGATGTTTTCTTATTTGCCTAATTATTTCTAATTAGAGTTTATTCTTTTCTGTAGCTTAGTATATATATATATATATATATATATATATATATATATATATATATATATATATATATATATAAAACTTATTCAGTTTGAAAGATTTCTTCTAGCATCTTCTGCTGAGGTAGCTTAGATGTCATGAATTCTTTCTGCTTGTTTTTATCAGATAAATTACCACTTTTTCCTTTAATTATATCAATCAGTCTTTCTTGATATAACTGGTTGGTAGTCATCTTTAGAGCATAAAAGGCATTGTTCCAAGCCTTCCTAGGTCTTAACATTTCTGCAGAGGAATGTGCTGTTTTTCTGATAGATCTACCTTTATGTATGACTTCCCCTTTTTCTCTCGAAGCTTTCTATATTCTTTCTTCTGTAGACTGTGTTGTAACTATAAGATGAGGAGGTTCTTCTTTTATCTTTTCTGTTTGATGACCTAGATGTCTAATATAATTTTATACATATACTTTTTCATAGAAGATATATTTTTATTATAATTTTATTGAACATATTTTCAATGTTTTTAGCAGGAAAAGTTTGCCCTTCTGTGCCCATAACTTTAAGATTCAATCTTTTTATAATGTACTACAGATTTCTATTGATCCACATTTTCTTATTCATTTACTTTTTTCTGATTGTTTGAATTCAACTACTTTGGACTAAGCTCTGATAGACTTTCTTCTACCTGGTTCACTTTATCAGTGAGGCTCCCCTCTCAGCTTTTATTTATGGTGGTGAAATTTCGTTTAAGTATTTTAAAATAATTTTTTACATAGTTTCTATCTCTTTATTGAATTACACTTTAATGTCTTGTACTAACTTTATTTCTTTGACCTATTTGTATTCTCTAGAAATTCATTAAAATTTCACTTGTTTATTCATTAATTTTTTTATCTTTATTCTCATTAGAAGATATTACTATAGAATTAATTTCAGAAGAGTTATGTTAACTTTATTTTTCTTTTTCTTGTGTTTTCTCATTGGTGCTCACATATTTGGGATTCGTGGTTGGTTGGACTTTAAATTCTCAAATCACTTTTGTTCTTACAGTGAAAGTGTTTATTATTTATCTTAATTATTAATGGTCTTAATAATTATTAAGATTATTTTCTCTTCTTTTAAGATACAATAATAATCAAAGCAAAAAGAAGGCACCAATTCCATTCCAATCCTTACAGAAAGTAAAGTAATGCAGATAGGAATGTTTTGTATACTAAGATATTCTTTACTGTGGATGTGAATGAAAAAGAAAAGAGCAGGGTAAGACTAAGTATTGGGATGACAGAGAATAAACAGGAAGAGAAAGCCATGGGGATGGGGGATGAGTAGGCCAGTCTAAAGTAGAATGAGAAATAAGAAGCAAAGAAATATAATCATAACCAGAAATCCTGAGATAATGTTTATCTCCCAGCATCCCTGAGATAATGTTTATCTCTCAGCAGTCTAGATCTATGCTAAGCTTCAGGATATATATCAGTGACCCTGGATTTGGATGTGACAAGTTATAATTCTTTGAGGACTGGGAAATGTTCAACCTCTAGACTAGTCAGAGGGCTTAAAAATGCCTTCTTATGGCTAGAAAAGTGGTTCTGAAGTTGAAGGCATATGTTGCTATTCCAGGGAATGAGAGTTTTGTGTGCAGAAACTATAGCCACCTGTAACTTCAGCAACACACCCTTTTCTGACTTCCACTAGCTTTGGCATACATGTGGCTTTTAAACATATGGGCACACACACACACACACACACACACACACATATTTTAAAAGAAATCTTAACAAAACAAAACAAAATGGCTTCTCTTTGGTGTTCTGTTCTAGTGACTAATAGAGGATTTTCACAGCTGTTTCTTTCTTCAGCTAGTGCTATGTGCAGCTTTTGACTTCATCCCTCTTTTCCTCTTCTTGAAAACATCTTTTACTGAAAGTACAATGCACATAATTTGGAGGCCATTTTAAACCATGGCTTTCTTCCTCTTCTGGGATCCTTGATGGGAGCAAGGAGTTTCCTTAACCTTGTCAATCCTTCTGGAATGAACTCTGACCTTTCTCCTCTTCTGGTCTGTAAACTTCTATTTTACTTACCATCATGCCTGCCTAGATTCTACCATGGTTTCTGTCCTGATGATAATAGACTGAACATCTGAAACTATAAGCTCACTACAGTTAAATGTTTGCATTTATAAAAGTTGCCTTGGTCATGATGTCTCTTCACAGCAATGGAAACCCTAACTCGGTGTGTGATCATTTGATTTTTGCTTGGCCAAAGGTGTGGTATCATTCAGAGCTATTGTTGGAGCAGGTGTGGCCTTGTTGGAAGTAGATTGCCATTGTGGGGGTGGGCTATTAGACCCTCTGCCTCACTGCCTGCCTTTCTTGTTGGCCTTAGGATCAACATAAAAAAATCTCAGCTCCTCTAGTGCCATGCCTGGCTGGACAGTGCCGTGCTTCCCACCATAATGATAATGGACCAAACTTCAGAACCAGTAAGCCAGCCCCAATTAAATGTTGTTCTTTATAAGAGTAGCCTTGGTCATAGTGTCTCTTCACAGCAGTGGAAACCCTAACTAAGACACTTGATTTCATAGTGCTGCTACAGATATGCTTTGCCCTCCTACTGATTTTGAGGCTTAACTTCAACTTAACTTCTTTTCAAGAAGTCTATCTTTTACCTATAAATTCTACTATAGTTCTCATAGCATCCAATTAGTGTCCTTCCATAACAACCCCCACATTAATGGGAGTGACAGGTTCCCTTGCTCCCTTTTTCTCTTACTGTTAGGTAATTCCTTTAAGGACAGGAGTGACTTGCATAATTATGAGATAGCCAAAGTCCTCAGTGAATTCAGAATCACCTAAGGTAAAAGCCAATGGGGACACTTATGATGAAGTGATTGGTTAGATTATGCCTATAGGGGGAATTATGTTTATATTAGTTGAGATTGGAAGACCCGCCCACTGTGGGGGGGTACAATTCTCTGTCTGGAATTCTCAATTATATAAGTGGAAATGGAGCTAAACACCTTCATGCATTCATGCTCTCTGCTTTGTGATTGTAGATCTAATCATTAAATTCATCCCTTTGGTTTCTTTTTCTTTTTGTATTTTCCATCTTTATTTTATTTGAGAATTATTTAACAGAAACATTCTCATAATAGTCAATGAATTATTGAGAAGACAGGAAAATACATTTAAGGCTTAGATTTATGTTGTATTTGATTTCATGTAGTTAATAGATTAAGGATAAAATTTTGGTTCTGAGATTCCTAGCTCCAGATCTTGAGAAAGGTCAAGTTTTAATTTTAAATATAAAATTGTGAATTAAAAATAGAAGTGTCCAAAGGAGAACAGTGTAACAACCTTTTTTATACAGCACCTTTTTTGTCTGAACAATATGGGAAGTATTTCTAATAATGTTTGTCTATCTCAGTTCTCATCTTGGTGCTCCATGCTTGCCAATGCTGTCTTCTACCCTACATCATCATTATTAGCCTTGATTCTGACTGAGTTTGCCCTGCTTTCTGCGTCCTGCCTCTTTCTTCAAGTTAGGAAGATTCATTTATGGAAGTGCTATGAGTAAAATAAGTGTGTCAGAAAACCATGTTCTCATTCAACAAAGCCTTTAAGCAGGCCCAGTGCCAGGTAGTACTGATGGAGGACCTGCTTGGCCTTCGATGAGGTACCACATTGTTTTTTTTCCATACAGGAACACAGTGAAATCTGCTGAGTACCTGGGAGTACAGGTTCTTTGGTCATGAGGTTTTAGTACTGAATAGATGGCTAAGAAATTCAGACAAAGGGCAAGGTGCCTGTGAAGATGTTTGGTTTTCTACTTTCACACTGATCCACATACTCATCTACCTAGGAAGGTTAGAGTGGTATTCTAATGGTTACCCAGCCTTTTGAGATGCTGATGGAAGAGTTTGTAATATATCTTTGGGAACTGTGATATTGAAATCAGCACTTCAGAGCCCTCTAGTCTGTTCTTTCTAGGGAAAAATGGAAATAATATAAATTAACTTGTTTATTCTCTAGAGAAAAATAGAAAAGCAGGCGACTTTTGGTCAAGAGATCATCAAATTAATATCGACTTCTTTTCAGCCACCTGATTCCACATCTCTAAAGAAATAGCCATGATTTTTTAGAGGACCAGTTTATAAGATAAGCACATTGTCCTATTGAAAATATGAGCCACTCACAAATACACTTTTATCAAGTTGCTTAGTTTTTGCTTCTTTTAAAATCATATTTTCTAACAAATATAATTTCAACAGAATTTGCAACACTAACTCTGAAATTGTCATGAAGCTGTTCTTGGGGTGTGAAGGATTAAGGGAAAGCATTGGTGAAAATAATAGAAACTGGCAGGGATTGAGAACTTTAAAGATTCTCATTGTTAACAGTGAGTGAATTTAGTTGAGGCAGGTCAGACCCAGTTAAATTTAGAGCCACAGCTCCTATGAAATTTCTATACAATGGAATTAAAATTAGGAGTAGTCTTATGTCTGGAATGTACTGAATGTCTTTCTTTTTATAGCAAATCGTACTTTTGATACTTGTCATTTTTTTAATTGCCATAGCTTGAGGCATAAAACAAAGACATTCTAATCAGTAAGCAGCTATTTTGAGTGTAGATCCTGAAATAAGACAGAAAACCAGGAGGAGAAGAAGCAAAAAAGCTAATGAGAAAGAATATTCTGCTATTTATAACATTATTTCTAACCTTTGAGAGAATTATTTAGCAAATTCCCAAAGTTTAAAGCTTACATTATACTCCTGTTAATGTAAGCCCAGTAATGTCTTGTTTTTAAATAAAAACTATAAGAATTGTCAAATCAACAACTTAAGTAACTGGAATAGTTGAAGAAGCTTGTTGACCAATGCATTGCTTTATTTTTATACACTATCAAAATGAGATTATTTTTGTCAGTTTGGGTGTCTTAAATATATTTATTAATCATGCTCCTGGAGGTAGAGAAGTCCAAAATTAAGGGGCTAGCTGATTGGGTATCTGGAGAGGTCCTGCCTCCAGATGGCCACCTACTCGTGGTGACCTACCCTAGCAGAAACCAGGGAAAGTGATGTCATTCCTCTCCTCCAGTAAGGCTTTTGCAGACAGCTTTCTTGGCTTTGGAGACCTTGGAGAAAGATGACAGAGAGGGAAGGAGCAAGAATAATGACAGTAGAAGCCACCGTGTATCTGAAGGGCTAACATGAGGAGTACTCTAAGCACTGCAGAGAGTTTCCAGAGTCTACTGGGGTTTGAAATGGACACGAAGGCTTACAAAGTTGGCTGGGGGCACAGTCGGAGAGCAAGGTATGGCTCTTTGCACATGACCTTCACTTTCCTGCCACTGTGATGAGTGAGGCAAAGGGTTAAACAAAAATGTGCAGTTATTAAAAGTATTATGTGTCAGGGGGTTTAAAAACTTGATTGTTTATACTTAATACCTTTCATCATGTTTTCATGTGTGTTTCCTGACTGATTGGTTTTGTTTCTCTTCTGTTTCTGTTATGTATGAATCTGTGGTACATGTGTGTGTTCATGATTATGCTTGTGTGATTTTTGTAAGTATATGTGATTACATATGCATATGCATATGTAAGAGGTTGATTCTGGGCATCATTCTTCAAGAATGTAATTTGTTTGTTGAGACTGCATCTTTCTTGTTGCCCAGACGGTCACCAAGTGGCCTAGGCCACCTGGTTAGCAAGCATCAGAGATTCTTCTGTCTCTGCTGTACTGGGAATACAGACACATACCACCACACCCTTCTCTCCTTCTCTTCCTCCTCCTTTTGTAAATAGTTTTATTAGAAGAAAGTAGTTGGTTTATATATTGTGCCTGGCCGCTTTTACACTACATAATATCATACAACATGGCCCATAAACCTGAAATGATTATGGCCTGGTCTTTTAGTGGAAGTGTTTGTCAATCTTTATTCTAGATTATGCATGATTTGAGACCTTTTATTTTATGCCTGCCTTCTTTTTTTAACTTTATTTTAAAAAACAAGGATAAAAAAACAAATTTTAAGCATTTTTGCATAAATGTATACGAATACATTTTTGTCAGTGCTTGGCTTTTTCTTTTTTTTTCTTTTTTTAAGGTTTGATACTCTGCATTAAGGTCTTACTAGTTACAATGAGCAAAAAGTACATGTAAAATAGGATGTAACCCGGAATTAGTCAAAGTTTTCTTGGTGTGTAAGGATTGAGCATAATTTTTTTTTTTTTTGTTTTTTTTTGTTTTTTGTTTTTCTTGAACTTCACATGGTCTGTGAGTTGTTTCTGGGGTAGTCCGAGCTTTCTGGGGTTAGTATCCCATTACCAGTGACTGCATATTATGTCTGTTCTTTTGTGACTGGGTTATGACTGACTTCTTAAATGTGTATTCTGGTGAGCCAGCTCAGGTGTTCATGATTTCTCAGTAAGTACTTGGCTGGCCATGCTGTCTCCTAAGCCTAGCTATCTGGATTTAGATCCTCATTACCTAGCTGAAGAAAATGGTTATCACTTTCCTCTTGGGTCCAAGGTTGGTGTTATCTTTAGGTGATAACATTCCAGATTCAAAAGTATTGCTTCAAGAAGGCTTGAAAGTCCTAAATGCACAGTACCTGTGTCCTAGCTCATGGTTTTAATCATGGCAATATGTCATTCATATTTGGGAAGTAGAAATTTGGATAACATGAATATTAGTAACACATGGAACTTGATAATGACTTTTATATTTTAATTCAGCGCCAAGATCAGAGATCAGCCTGTCTTTGTTAAGCAGAAACAATTAGCTAGCTGGGTGGGACCCTGTTCTAAAATTACCATTTTTACCACATCTGGGTCTGGATATAAATTCCCTCTGTTCCAGACTATTCTTGAACTCAGAAATTTGTCTATTTTTGTATCTGCCTGTCACTGTATTTTTTGACAAGCTGGCTTACAGTGTAGCTATCTCTCTTCTTTTAAGTCTGTGAAGCTCCTTATACAATTCATATAGCATCTTTGTATTTTTGCATAGTTGAGAAACTATGTATTCTTGAACTCAGGTTTTCACATTTCTTTCTCATAGTCATAAGGGCTGTCTGAAGGTCTCAGCATTTACCATTTTGCTGAGGCATTAGCCACATCCTTGCCTCCTGGACTTGGGCTGTCTCTATTTAACTTGGAGTCATTAACCTTGGCAGAGAGGACATTCCTACATTCCTTAAAAGAGGAAAATAAAGTTATATATATATATATATATATATTGTGTGTGTGTGTGTGTGTGTGTGTGTATGTAAAACAAGCCTCGTGTGCTCATAGCAACCATCTAATCTATACTAGTGGACGCCCACATTCTCACACTTTTTTAGCTTTGTTCCAGGGGTGAGAACCATGTCACTGTGTCCCTACCATAGCCACGCCAAATTTGGAACTATTGCATGGTCTACTCTGTGCAGTTTGGGAAGAACTCAGAATCCTGGTCTATAATGCTATGGCTCTACTCTCTTGGCAGTTAGTGCCATTTTCCATGCTTTATTGGATGGATCCTGGAGACACAAGGATATTAGATATTAGACTCAGGAGTTTTAAGGGTGGAGGTTGGGGACTATACCTATATTATAGATTCTATGACCAATTGATGGACTAGAACTTTATGATTTTAGAGATTGCAGTGTTGCAAAAGTAGCCTAATTATTGTGGACCATCTTTAGGTTTGCTTAATGATTACTAATAACCCTCATCTCTAACTAACCTAAGATTTTTGTAACTGTTAAAACCATTTGTAATTTCTGCTAATTTCTATCAACCCCAAAGCTGATAAAGCCATCAGAAATTATCTGAAGTCTATAGTAGAGATTCTCTAATTTTCTGTAACCTACCTCATTGAAAGATCCAATTTGAGCCCCAATCACTCACATTAATCAAGAATAAACTCTTTTGTATTCACAGAGATAAGAAAATAAGGGAAGACCCTTACGGCATAAGAGTTGGTTTGGATCTGACAAATGGGAGTTGGATAGTGGAACAGCCCCTCTCCGAGTAGGCGTGCTCTATACTCGGTCTCTTTCTAACATGAGCTTTCAGCATTGGTCCAAGGCTGTGCTGGGCTTGACAGAAAGATAGTAGGTGTGTCTGCTCAGTTATTTCCACTGTGAGCACTATGGTGAGGAATGGTGGTGTATATAATGATTTTATGTAGTTATATAGCAAGATGCTTGGTCTGTGTTAGATAATTCAAGCTGTTTTGTTGATATGGTGCAATCTTGGCCTTAGAGTGAATCTGAGTATGAATACAAAATGATTCATCCTGGAAGATCATTTGTCCTCTGGTCTCAGCAGAAGTTCAAACTAAATAGTCACTCGAAAGGGAGTATAGGAAGAATTCAGCAGTATTTGAACTTCAAATCAATTTAAATAGGTAATTGAATGATCTCCTTAGGATGTAAACTTGATGTTTGATTGTTCTTAAGTTATCAGTTTACTTTAATGCCTTTTTTATTTTCTTAAGGTCATGGTTATGTATTCATTATGAATGCTAACTATTTTGAGTGCCTTAATATAACCTGTTAGTAGAAGGAATTCAAATTCTTACATAGTTAAAATGGGTGATATGAGTAAACAGTAAACACAAGGAAAGCAATACAGAATTCTCATTGTACTTAAGGGAACACAACCTTATGGGTTACATTAACCTTGCAAATGGTAGACCTTTGTTAATCTCTACACTCCCTTTTAGTCCAGGCATTCTTTCATTGCTGTGTACTCAATATAGGCCACCAGATATGCTATCAGCAATGATTCCTAAAATGTAGGAGACTGTAGCAAAACATTATTCAAGCATCATAGAAGACACATGAATCTTCAGGGAAAATCTTACTGTTGCTTGCCTTTCAACTCCATTTAGGTTTCGATCTAAGTGAAATATTGCTTATGTGGTGGCCTCTCTGTCTAAAGCATTGAACTTAATTTTTGTGTACTATAAGAATGTATCATTCATTGCTGATTTACTGATTGCTGGTTATGGGGCTAAATACATTGTTATACTTATTATATCATAGGTTATTAGTTAAACCTCATATTAACCATCCTAACAATTCTGCAACATGGGTTTTGATTTTATCCCAATTTAATAGCTATAGAAATTCTGACATGAAGTTAAGTAAGTTCCCTAAGTGCTGTTGCCAGTAGATGTTGGAACTGGAACATGAATACAGTCTTGGCTCTGACAAGTATTATATTTATGCCATTGGACAAATTAATAGTCTAGGCCTTTTACTCAGCTGAAGAAATAAGTGTATCATGCAAGAATAGTAATACCAAGAATACTAACTGGCTGTCATTATTGGCTAGGCAATTTTTTGATGCTGACTACAATGTTGTAAATGAGAGAGATGCTTAGGCAGATTAGCTTGTCTCTTGGCTTAGCAACTAGTTTACAGTTACTCCATCCTAGAAGTTGAATAACTTATTTAATAGTTTCTCTCTCTTTCTATTTAACAATTATATTTTATTAAGAATAAGATGTATCCAGCTAGCTTCTTCATATTTATTCTAAGATAGATTAGAGTTAACTTTGAAATGTTCTAAGTAAAAATTTGAAGGGATTCTTGTTGGCGTGAGGCAGAGTTAGAGCCTTTCTGTCCTCCCAGGGACATTCTTCCATCATTGCCAGGAGGATGATGGGAAACTCACAGCCGTATACTTGCCTCCTTAGAATTTTCTCCCTTGGATTAACATGTGGCTCTACCTTAAGGTTTTGTGGAAGTTCCGCAATGTTTGTTTCCTATCTATTAAGTCCTTTAGATGGATTTTTCTGGGTAAGGCTTTGCTTGTGCTAAGGAGCAAGGTAGTTTCTCTCCAGCCCTACGAAATCTGTAATCATTGGTCCCACACTTTTCAATTAAGAAGCTTAGAATTAAATTTGAAGTCCCACTTCAGTAAACATTAAGGCACATTAATCCATAACTATTATTATAACAGACAGCTGGAAGAAGAGGCTGTTTCAAAATCATGAAGATGGTAGCAAAGGCTTCCTCAGCGTGGGCTTTTATTTTGGAATGATTTTAGACTATAGACTTGTTTTAAATATAGATCAAGGAAGTGTGTGACTGTGTGACAGACAGTTCATGTAACTGTGTTGGGTAGTTCTTCTTACTCTTTGTGGTGGCTTCTGTCATTTTGTAGTGTGATCACACATATCAGCAATCACACTACTGTCCTTCATGCATGTGCTTTACACTATTGTGCTCTGCCATGTACGCATGTGTGCTTACATTGTCCATGGATTAAACTCTTAGATAGTAGCTTGTATTACATACAGTACATAGCACTATTCATGAACTCCTACTGTGTGTAGTAACCCTACTGTGGTGTGCAATACTTCATCCCATGGGTGGTTCTTCATCTGACACTATGTGTGGACTCACATAGCACACAGCTCATTAGCACTGAGTTCAGCACTATTGTTTGTAAGGGCCTCAAGAGCAGATACTAGTCTTTAAAAATTGATTACAAGGAAAGAGAGCTCTTCAAATTCCTTGGAAAGAACAGAGGAAAGAATTGTTATTTTTAGCATTTACATTATTTTCCTGCCAATTGGGTATGGCAGAAGTTGAAGCTACAGCTAAGTTCTGTGTATTGCTACAAGAAGCTCTGATGAGGTAGTCTGGAAAAAGGCTGTTGTTTAAAACTTAGCCAAGGAAGCCCTTTGTGTGGATTTGTGATAATCCATGTGCATTAGGACTCTGCTTCCTAAGCTCTTATCTGTGGTCAGAGTGTAGCATTGGCTGTGTTCAGTTTATAAGCCATGTACTAAGTTTTCTCATTTTAAATCAGACTGTGGCTTCCCCTACAGAGGGTGATATATTTTGCTAGTGGCTAGAAAATGTTTAGGATGGGAAACCAGAGAAGGTGATTCAGAGTGGCCAGAGAACAATTTTATTAGCATTCATTTAGATTGTTGTGGAACTTTTTACAGTGAAGGAAACAAAACCCAAAGTGCCCCAAAGATCTGAGTGATATGCTTGAGAACTCTGAAGATTTGGGTAGGCAGAAGGTACATGAAATAGGTTGTTAAGATGTCTCAATTCAAGGACATACTTGGATTTAAGAAAAAAGACAGAGTGAAATGAGAGGATTAGATGCTTGGTCTTACCCCCTGAACCATCTCAACCTCTAACCTTGCCCATCTTTTGCCTCCTCTCCAGGAACTGAGCTCAACTTCTCCCTGATGCATGATAATCATTGGTCTAGGCACCAGGGACTGTTCTCTTTCCATATCAATGCAATAAAAAGAGTAGTTGGCAAATATGTTTATTCTATGACTCAGGGACACGTCAGTGAAGCCCAGCACTCTAGGTCACTGTTGTGTTTCTGTGTAGATACATGTTTTGTTCAGTGAGCCAGAACTCTATGAAAAGGGGGCTGCTAACACCTCAATACTTCATATTAATTAATGACTTTAGTTTTAATTTTTTACTTATTTGTATATAATTTATATGAGATTGGAGCGTGGCTCCCTGAGTCATAAGGGCATATTGGGAGGTACACGCCTACCTGTGTTTTGTATTAGATCTTGTTTGTTTATGCTTTGATTTTGTTGAGATAGTACCTTATTCTATATCCTATATTAGCATGGAAACCATAGTAATCCTCCTGCATCAGACTTGCAAGTGCTGGAATTATAGGTGGGAGCCACCAGGTTCAGCACATGACTGTGTTTGTTTTCCAACCTTTTCTAAGTGCCTAGCTTAGTGTGCCAAGGCCACACATAAAACTAGTTGAGGGAAACACATTACCAACTACCTGGACCTGGTTGCTGTTCTTTTGTTGTAGGGGTCTTTGGCTTATGTCTATTAAGGTCCTATAGAATCATTCACAGGACCAGTATTATCAGACCTAGCAAAGTCACAGCATCAGTACCAGCACCACAGTAGGGCAGCTTTGTGCAGCTGCATCTGAAGGGAAGTTTCATTCAAAGGAACATCCTGCTATTCCCTCCTTTCCCAAGTTCTCACATACAGCTTGGGAACTGTGGAATTTCTGTGTTGGCTCATCTTGTGGATGTCAACACCAGTCTGTGGAAAGCTCCATATTAAAAGCAGGCTTGTGTCTTTATTTCAGTTTCTACTTCTGGGTTATTTTTTTTTTTTCTAATCAAATCCTCAGCAGCCATTAGCACATCTCCACACTTACTTCAGTGCAGATGCCTCAGGAGCATCCCAGGATCTGAGATTACATTGCAGAGTGTACAAATTGGATGACAACCTCTTGTCCCCACTCCCAGCTACCTTGGCAACTTAGAACTCAGCTATGGTATAGCTCAGGAAAAGAATGCCTTGCTTTCTGGTTTGTTAAAGGGGGGCAGTTATGGGGTGGGAGAGAAATCATTTATAGCCAAGAAAAAAAAAGTTGCTTTTTTTTCTTCCTCTCAGAATGATCATTTTTCTTTAAGAGCATTAAAGTATGCTCTATCTCCACTCGTACATGCATTCTTTCAGACTGCTGTTTTCATTTGGACACATGGACTCTTAGAGGTTTATGCTGAACCCTCTTTCCTTCCATTAGATAGAAGGCCAGCAAAGCTTAGCACAAAGGAAACAGAGAGGAGGGATTTCAAGGGGCCTGCGGGTTTTGCCACCTGCAGGAAGGTACCTAAGCAAAGCACAGAGACTCTTGCAGAAACAGAGCCCTGTGTGCCTGCAATGTAAATCAAAGGTGTTTATAAAAAGAATTCCCTCTTTTGGAGCCGAGTTCTTCCCCTCCCTGTTCAGGTCCCGCTGTCTTCCTTCTGTCACCAGGCAAGGGCTCTCAGCCTATTCATGGTTTGAAAGGCACAAAAGCTTTAAATGGTAGCATCTTTTCTGGCTCAGGTTGCTGGTGCCAGCTCTGTGTGCAGGTCCACCTCCTGGCCATGGGCTATTTCTCTACAGTTTTATTTTATTGCTCACTTTCATTTAAAAAAGAAACAAAGAAAGGGGGTGGCACAAGGAGAGAAAAAGTCTTTTACTCCTCCAGTGTAAGGTGCATGAATGTGTCCTATAGGAAACAACCTTAGAAATAGGCAGGAGAGAACATGTCACTACAAGGTTTCTGAACCCAGCCACCCATGGCAAACAAGCAAAAGCATATTGTGTGTCTTTCTGGGCTTCTTTTTTTTTTTTTTTTTTTTTTTTTTTTTGAGCATGTTTAGGGTAGGAGCTTTCATATTCCATGCCAATTATTTTCATAGGATTTCCCAGTGTAATATTATGTTTGACTAAGATTCTTTTAAGGAAAAGACAGGGAAAGCATTGGGTGCAGGAGAGGCATTGAAGGAGGTACACTTGTTCTAGTAGTGTTGCATCTCGGGAGCTTCCAGAGTGGCTAATGTATTTCACAGTTAGAAGCATCTATTAATTGGAAAGAGAAAAATGATAACTCAGCAGCTGTCTGGGAATCACAGCCAGTTTCGGTGAGATAGATCCTTCCTGTGCCTTCAGCCTCATTGGCACTGCTCTCGCTTAGGCACATACTGAGAAATCTGTCACTTAGCAGTGTCACCACTGTGCAAATATGATAATGGATAGATCTACAAAATTAGGATGCTTATGACATTGCTAGGTGATAGAAGCAATCAGTATCATATATGAAACCCATCATTGAACATGACTGCTATACAGTGTGTGTATTTATGTCACTGCTTGGGCCACCTGCGGGAAGGGAAGGCATCTTGGCAGAGCACAGAGACGCTTGTGGAAACAGAGCAGTGTGCCTGCAATCTAAATCACAGGTGTTTATAAAAAGAGTTCCCTCTTTTGGAGCTGAGTTCTTCCCTTTTTGCCAGTACTCATATATTGGCATCTATATTCTCCAAGGGAGAAAGCAAACAAAGAGATGGGTGACAGTTTAACAAAGTCCAAGGTAGAAAAGGTATTTCTCAATAGGCACATGTGGACATATTCTTGAATTACTGCTAGGGTTAACTTGTATTCAAATCTTCCAGTACTTGGGGTCAAGCTATGACTGGCTTAGACATATAGAGTGGCTATGGCATGAATGGGGACAGGGATCTGATATTGAGGTCCTGCTTGGCCAGTATACATTTGACTTTGAGAAGTTACTCTTTCTGACTTAGCTTGTTTCTTAATACCCCGAGTAACATGATATTAATTTTTTTCCAAGATGCTTTCTGAGTTCCATACTCTCTCTCTAAAGCAAAACCACATTAGAAAACGTTAAAGGCACATATCAGCACATTCTCAAGCCTTACCCAAGGTCTTTGAGATCAGGCTAACACAGGGAGAGACTGACCATGAATGCATGTGGCTAACCTTGGATGTACCTTTTAGTTTTCAAGCCTCTCTTTAGTCCGGTGTTAAAGGAGAATCATAACAGAATAGGTAGCTTTGGAGTTGTTGCATCAACTCTAAGAGAGCAAACTAATGGGAATGTTATAAATATTTATTCAGCATCCAACACAAGGCACCCACATAGATGCCAGCGAATAATAGACTATAGAGATGAAGGCTGGTTGGAGGTAGAGAAGGAAGGGGAATTTTGCCTTGTTCTGGATAAAGCATGATCCTTCAAAATCTTGCAAGCTGGGAGTAAACACTGCTCCAGATAGTTCCCATGCTGGCATACCTGCTCATATCAAAGGGGCATCCTGGAGTGGAAAGCAGTGTCCCCCTGAGGGATCCACAGAGGAATCAGTCAGAGGCTGGAGGTGGGAAAGGGAGGAGAAACCGCAATGAAGTTCAAAAAATAAAATTGGAATAGATTCAGATAGATGTGCAGGTTTAGTTCCATGCCTCTGAGATTAAGACACTCTCTCAGAATGAAATAGGGCTTTGGAAGAATGGCAGATGGCTGGATGCAAACAAGACTTGGTTATGTGAAGAAGGAAAATCTCAAGGGGAAAGGGCAAAATGACAAACCCAGTTGTCTTCCATTACTAAGAGTGTGTTTTTCCCCCCTTACTTATCAGTTTCTAAGAGATCCATTCTGTTCCTCTGTGTGCTTAGAAAAAAAGAACCCACACTTCTCTTATTTACCAAGTGCCCCTGAGCTGTCCACAGGTCCTGTCCTAGGACCTCAAGGAAGGGTAATGTTCCAGGCAAGAAGTAATTACAGCTCTTGGTTCCAGCCGCCTGAGCGACAGCTCACATGGTTAATTGGGTCTGCTAGGCTGGTTTGTTTTTTCCCCAGGCTTTTGCCATAGTTATTCCTTTTTCCAGTGTCAGAGGGAATTTTTGTAGTCCAGTGCACTCGGCATATTTAGGTTACCTCTGAGGAAAAAGCTCCTAACAGGCAAGCCTTGAGATTCCCAGACCTCTGTGGTTAGGCTGTCTACTGTCTTAAAGAGGGCTGCCTTTTCATTAGCTAATGTATGACATTTTCATTAGCATTAATGAGGCCCCTCTGAATAACTCAGACCCAGAGTGATAGGGATGAGTCTTGGGGACTCATCTGTGAGTGCCACAGAAAGTGATTGGAGAAAATGTCCTGGCTCATTTAGGTTCTTGTTAGGAACAAAGGAACAGTGAATATATTCCAAGATAATAGACAACTTGCCTAGAAAGTTGGTTCTTTGAGGGGTGTGGAAATAATATTTTTAAGTGTTTGATAATGGAGTCTTTCATCCCTAAACAAAAGAGTCATGTTATATTGAGCCTTTGCACACATTGCTCAGCTTCAACAATTGTTGACATTTAGCCAGTTTTTCTTTATCCAATCTCTGTGCTTTATATCTTTGTAATTTTCAGACTTCATATCATTCTAGACTCAGTTGTGGTCTCTCATGGTTCACCTCTAATGGACAACAACTCATTGCCCTACTCTCAATGCAGGCTGCATGTCTATGAACTGGTATGGGAAATGGTGGATGATAGGAGATATAGGACCAATACCTAAGGAGATATAGGACCAACATTTCTAATGCTGCGACCCTTGAATACAGTTCCCAGTGGTATAGTGACCCTCATTTTCATTGCTACTTTTTAACTGTATTTTGCTTCTGTTGTAAAGCACTGTAAATTTCTGTGCTTTTTGATGGTCTTAGGTGACCACGGTGAACTGACCACTCCACACCGACAGGCTAAGAACTTTTGACTTAAGGAGAGAAGAGGAGCAGTACTTCAAGGTCGTACTTGACACCACATGATGCTAAAACCTGAGGACTTTGTACTGGTCCAGATGCTCTGGGTGAGAAGGTCACAACTTTTTGTTCCTACGAGACTCAGTATTGATCTGCCTGACCCCGGAAGGGTTTTAACCCATGCCAGTGTGTGTCTGCAGAGAAGTGGGTGGTACCCTATCCTCATCCATATGCAAATAGGACAAAAACAATGTTTTGAGAGACTCTAGGGGCTGGTATCTGGCAGCACACCCAACAACAGAAGCAGCAATTTGTTAGGTTCCTCAGAGGTATTGGTTGGTTCCCATCACATACTCCCCTAGATGTCAGAGCATCTAACAAAACCAAAAATGACTGAATGTGATCTCACAATACCTGCAAAAGTTCATGCATGAAAGACTTTAAAGAAATCAAGGAGATTCCTTTAATGCTGGTCCGCTCTGAATTTTAAATATGCAAACAAATATAGCTTCCTGAGCAGAGTCTTACATGTGCAACATTAAGGAAGTCTTTGAAAGCTATATAATTGGTCTTGTTTTTATTTCTATTTGCATGGGTATATATTGAAATAATACATCTTACAGTTTTTAGTAAGCAGAGAATGATAAAGTTTTTCTTTTGCAGTAAGTAGCTGAATATTTGGAGTGGAACTGGAATTAAAAATATGTGGCTTACTAATGTAACCAAGCCTTTGTATGACAGCTTTGCATCAGACTAGCATCTGAGGATATGCCACTGTTAGAACAAGATGTGTGCTAGAATTATATTGCACTTTATCACAATTTCTGTATCCATTCCTCTGTTGAAGGACATCTGGGTTCTTTCCAGCTTCAGGCTATTATAAATAAGGCTGCTATGAACATGGTGGAGCATATGTCTTTGTTATATGTTGGAATGTCTTTTGGGTATATGCTCAGGTATAGCTGGGTCCTCAGGTAGTACTATGTCCAGTTTTCTGAGGAACCATCAGACTGATTTCCAGAGTGGTTGTACTAGCTTACAATTCCTCCAACAATGGAGGAGCATTTCTCTTCACATCCTCAGCAGCATCTGCTGTCATCTGATTTTTTGATTTTAGCCATTCTGACTGGTGTGAGGTTGAGTCTCAGGATTGTTTTGACTTACGTTTCCCTGATGACTGAGGATTTTAAACATTTCTTTAGGTGCTTTTCAGCCATTCAAGATTCCTCAATTGAGAATTATTTGTTTAGCTCTGTGCCCCATTTTTCGTAGAGTTATTTGGTTCTCTGGAGTCTCACTTCTTGAATTCTTTGTATATCTTAGATCCTGGCCTTGGATTATTGACATGGTCATTTCTTTGTGGTATAAGTACAGGATAAAATGTGGTCATGAGACAAGAAGACACTCCCTTTGGATGCTGCAGAGCTATTTTAACGTTGTTTCAAAGCTTCATTTGTAACTGCTATTTCAACCTTACTGGGCTGGTACTCGGTACTGAGCAACTTTGGAGAACTAGTCTTCTAAGGCTTAGTGAAAAGTCCATAAATCAGCAGTCTGGAGTCATGCATGTGCTGTGAGGCCAGGCATCCACAATGACAAAGGACATACAGATTGCTTAGGTGGGCATTTAGTTTTGCAATGGTCAGCGGAAAGATGAAGATCAACACAGTGGAGCAAAGAAGTAAATGTGTGTGAAGTTCATTTTCCTTTCCATTGTGAGTTGGTTATTTCCTGAGATGTTTTTATAAACTTTACCTTAGAAATAGAAAGATGCACATGCAGCTTTGCATCATAGGTAAATGCAGATATTTCTTTAATGGAACACCCAATATGTAAAATGGTTAGGAGATAATCTTTATTCTACCTCAACATAGATGTTACAGTTCCTTGGGTGTTGTGTAGAATAGGGAAAATGTGGAAGGTGGAATGATGGTCTGTCTAGAATTATCTACCTTCAGGTGGAATAATCATCACACAATTCTCTTGGGTCAATAATTTAAGGTAGCTTATCTTAGAGATAATAAGCTAGGCTCCTGTGTGAGACGTTATAATATAAAAGGATGGGGAAACTTGGGTGGTGTTCAAGCACCTATCATTATTATAGTGGTCTGCCATGATAAATGGCAGTGTGGATTTGAAGCCAGATATGATTGCTTTCACATCTGAGCTACAGTTATTGGTGTAGATTCATGCATCATTGCAGTGTGGAGAGTTCTGATCTGTAAAATGCCTTGTCCAGGGGAACAGAAGACAAGTCAGGAAGGCATCTAGTATTAATTGCCTCTCCATCTCATTAAGTTTTTGGTCTTTAGCACAGAGGCACCAAATATGCCTTAAAGGCAGAATTCTCGACTCCCTCTTCCCTATCAGCACTCATATTTCCTGGCAGTTCACTCAGCATGTGATGTAAAAGTTGAGTCTTGTGTTGCTGAATCATTTTATATAGTCTAGGAGAGTCTCTGAAAGGATGATGCTTGTCTTCCTCATCTCATTTATAGTCCTGTTGTTCAGTACTGTGACCACAACAACTCTAGTTTACTGCATATTTATAGGCTGTTCATGAAGATAACTTTATGGGAGTTGATTTGCTTAGTATTCTGTTTGTAATGGGTAAAGTTTTCAATATATGTTTATGTCAATTGCTTATGACCATAGAACTGGGGAGTGATGTAGCATGGCCTCATGCCAGCATCCTGTGACCCATATGATGAGAAGTAAAATCCCTGTCACTCTAGTCATTATTGTCTGGTTATTCAGGGCTAACACAGCACGGGTATGAATCGTGACAAGAGGATATAGGTGGCTGTTGGGGGACTGAGTACTGAGCAGAGTCTAATTGGTCAGAAATCCAGCAGAAACCTGCTTTGTAGGTCAGTGACTTCTAACTTTGTAGGTAGAATCCTCTAACTTTGTTACTATTGATCACCTTTCCACTGCCCAACCATTTGCCACAAATAGCTTCAGCTTACTTTGTCCCTAAACCTTACGATTACAGAGAGAGGATATATCCTTTGAGGTCTACATGATCTTGCTGTCAGATTAAGCTCTGTGGGCAGGAGAATGGAGAACTCATTCATGGCCAGTGTTGTGCTGCTCTAATCCATGGGGCTAAACAGAAAGGGAGGTTGGGGCAAATGATTGAAGAGACATGTTGTTAGAGCACAATGGGACATCGAAGGAAGACAAACTAAGCACAGATTTTCCGTGATGCTAAAATATTCAGAAGCTAATCATGCCACTTCCTTTGGATTCTGACCACTCCCTTTTAAATAAGACCAATAACTTGTTGTATAAGATTGTTGAGGGAGATAGACGAAAGAAAGACCTCCATGAATGACCCACAGAAATGTAGCTTCTTCCTAGTGCCTGTGCAAAGCTCCTGTTTTCTGAATGACTTTTGGTCTTTGACCCACCACAGGAATGCATACATGATTAGCCGAGAACAGGTATGTACTATGTTCTTCAGCAGAGATCACTCTGAAGTCTGGGAGGGAGTTATTTATAACTTTTGCCAAAACCTGTCGATTTATGTTAAGGCAATACATGATTAGACAGGGAGAGGAGGTGGGTCAAAGGAGATGAAACGGAAAGGGAGGAGTTAGTGAAGAAAATGGAAGAGGAGGAGTCAGAGGAGAAGGAGGAGGGGATGGAACAGGATCAAGAGGACGGTTCATGGCAAGTGAGATGGATTTCTTAGGAGGGGAATAGAGAGTGTAGTGGTAAATCTGCCCAAAATAGATGCAGTTTGCTTTCCTAATTACCGAGTTGTGTTTTCATTGAATGGGTTAATTTGGGTTGAAGAGGAAAATGCAACAAATTGGCAATTGGGTTGAAAAGGATATTGCAACAATTGGCGCTCAACGTTTGGTTTAGAACCCAACTAACCTGAGTCTAAAGTTCACTGCTTCTCGACCCCAGCCCCTAGGGCAGGGATCTGGGCTGGAGCAGTGTTGGATTGAAAGCTGACTGGGTCTGAGGGGCCTATAGAGAACTGCAAAGAGGCTTCCTCTCCCAAACCCTAGACAGAGAGCTACAGCCAGGGGAAACACAGGGAGGACCAGAAGTCTCTGGGGGCACAACTGCCTGTGAGGTAGCCTGAGACCAGCATACAAGCAAGCACTGCCAGCTGTAACTCAAAGAGGCCACTCTCGGGGAATAAAGAATCAGAGAGGACCACAGTGTTCTAAATTGAACAGCAGAAAAAAGGCACAAAGGGCTCCAGATCAGGTATTTTGATACTTAAAGATGAGAAACACAATAAATATATTTTGGGCTTTATGGGATGATATTTTGTATGGTATGACAGGGATGGATTTTAAGGAAATAGACACCTTATCATTTACCATTATTGTGATAATTATTCTCTTGATTTACTATATCCTCTCAAAAGACAGGGCCTTAAATAAAAAATTCCTTGTCTTAGAAAAGAAATTACAGGTAACACTAGAACTAAAGGTTCAGGATTTCCTAGGTCAAAATAAGCAACAGAAAGAGGAGGATGAAGGCTGGAGACAGAAGCTACAGGAGACTCTAGAAAAAAGAATTCAACAATTCATAGATCAGACTGAATGGCAAGGAGATAGAAAATTTGGAAGCAAAGTCTAGAGAATAATTTACTGAAGCTAGCAAATCAAAATAAGGCAGATGCTGCAATATCAGAATTGCAACATAAAGAGAAGCTAAGATTATGGAAGCAGGGCTTAGAACAGAAGATACAGGAGATTCTAGAGCAACATGAACAACAGAAAAAGAAAATTGAGACTTGGCAGCACAGCCTAAAGCAAACATTAGAGATGAAAACACAGGAAATTATAGATCAGAATACAAGACAGAACGATGAAAATGAAGGTGGGAAAAAACATTAGAACAAAATACACATCAGCTCACACATCAGACTGAGCAGCAAAGAGAAAATGAGGTTTGGAAGCAAGACTTGGAGAATAACTTTTTGAAATTAATCAATCAAAAATTAATGAACAGTCAACTATCAGAGTTGCAATATAAAGAAAAACTCAAAATGTGGAGGCAGAATCTTGAACAGAGAGTACAAGAACTCAAGGAACAGGAGGAATAACAAAAGGAGAGATATGAAACGTGGATATGGACCTTAAGGGATGAATTTAAAATTTAAATCAATAAAAATACTCAGAGACAGAAGATAAAATTAGAGAAAGCCAACCAAAAGTTGTTAAAAAGCAAACTTTAGTCTCTCCAGTTAATGTACAACAAAGACCTCCAGAAGATGAACATCCACAGGGTTATGAGGAATTTAAATGGCAACCTGTGGATGTACTAGAAATGAGGAGATTTAAGGAAAGTGTTCCTAATTTTTGAATGCACTCACCATTTGTAAGACAAATCCTGATTTCTTGGGCTATTAAAATAGAATAATGCCCTAAGACTGAAGAGAGATGGCAAGAGCAATACTAGAGCCTGCTGCAAATTTACAGTGGTTTTCATGGTGGAGAGAAGAGAATAGCAGGATCAAAAAGAGCCAGGGGTAGAGAGGTTTCCACAATGTACAATGGTCCAGCATATATCTCTAATTTGATGAAGCAGTGTTTTGAATATTATAATATAAAACATGTCACAGGCATATCACATAATCCTACAGGACAAGCTATTGTGGAGAAATCTAATAGAATATCTAAGGGAGATGCTTAATAGGCAAAAGGGAGAAAGAAAAACCCCCAGAGAAAGATTACATAGTGCCTTATTAGCCTTAAATTTTTAAATGCTAATGGAAAAAACAGCACAGCTGCTGAAAGACATTGGATTGTGGGGAAACCCACTGAATTAAACCAGCCTGTTTATATTTAAGAATATTCTAACATCAGAATGGGAAATGGGGAATGTATTACGCTGAGGAAGGGGTTATGCCTGAGTTTCCACATGAAAAGCTGTGGGTTCCTTCCAAGTTGATAAAGATCAGACATGATCGAGGGAGACCTCCTGAAGACCTTGGTGACCAAGACACAAAGGGAGACTGACATAATCAACAAATAGGTGATGTATATGTGGTAATGCTTATGTCTCCATATATAGAGACAGCTCTTGAACTGGCTGAGACTAAAATGTCTATACACAGCCAGTGACATTTATTGGGCACAAATTTCTCATGACTTATTACATGCTATTCTTTAAGATGGCATGTATACAGAATTATATTATGTAATCAAACTAACCTGAAGAAAGACAGTTATCTTTATTAATCTTTATTAACAAATCTGTTAATGTCTTTACAGAACTATATGATTTGCTTGTAAGTTATATATGCTGCAGGATGAAAGAAGAGAAAGATAGCCCTGAAAAGATCCACACTCTGGAATGCTGAGATTCTGGGACCTTCCATTCCTGCTCCAAGTTTGATTCTACCTCAATTACATTGAAGCCGTTTATTTCAAAGACTTGCTTCCAGAACTTTTCCAGAACTGCTTGGCTTGCCTGTCCGATCTTTATAATCAAGATGTCATCTAAATAGTAAACTTTCTTGTCCTGCGCTACCATCTCACCAGCAAGAACGCACATGGAACACCAGGATCCTTCTGCAGCAAAGTGTTTATTGCATCTTGAAGAGGAAGACCACGAGGCCCCGAGAGCTGTCCCCTATATGCTCCCCAAGGCTGTGTGTTCACGTCTAATTGGTCGCTTACTCATGATCTCACTGGCACGCCGCGGGGTGGGCAAAGACTTGGAGCGAACACACTCTTGCACATGCGCACACAGTTTGATTACAGAGAGGGGCCAGGCTGCCACAACGGAAGTCAGCACCATCTTGTGATGGCGAATGTTATCGCAGCTTTCCACACTTTCTCAGCACATAGTGACTGAAAGGCAACTGATGCCAGCTAGCTCTCCTGTGACAAAGCTAGTTTTCCTATTTTCCCTTGGGCCCCCTGAAGGTGATTCTCCAGTTCAGCTGGAAGCAGATAAAATCTTCTTCCCAGTTTCTTATATTGGGGTGGATGGTTCTGGTTATTTTTTGAATTATGGATACTTTATAAATGCAGCTTTCAACAGGGAGGGAACTGGAGAGTTTAAACTCAGGGATTTGTACCTTTCTACTCCTTTTCTTTATCCTTCCTTCTTAGGTGGGGAAAAGAGGGTGAAGGAGAAATTGGGGATATAGTAATATTATGGAAGTTAGAGAAATAGACATTAGGATAGGTTAGTAAATATACTCTCAAACAAGATATTACATAGCTATATCTTACATTAGTAGAAATCTTTAATTGATACAAGGTTGAGGTTGTACTCTTTACATTGGTATGATTTCATTTGTTACAAATCTAATGTTTTCCCTAGTATAGTTTCTTATTTAAAATTGAGATTAATATTGTTACTTTCATAGAGGCATAGTGCCTATACAATACATCTTGGAATATAAGGCTTGGATCCAGTTCTATAACTGTTATTATACACTGTCTTTAGTTGATTAATCAATACTAGCTAAGGGCTGAATGACAAACTCATTGTTTGAGTCACAAATGCGGTTGTAGTTAGATGGGATTCAAAAACATCAGAAATCCACAAATTATGACATTTAATGTTATTTATCTTTGGTGAAACATAACTGCTCCTTACAGTTCCTCTTTGGTGGAATAAACAAAGAAATTGAGAATCTCTACCTCGAGGTGAGATAAAGTTCGTGGCTAGGCAGCCATTGGGCAAAAATTTGCCAAATTCATCAAAAGACTCTAAATGTCCAAAAGGAGACACTTTGTGCAGAATAGTTGACTGATAATCTTTGCTGAGCAAAAGTTATCAGCTCATCAAGATTTCTTCATTTTTAGGTCTGTCAGTGATCTTAGGCAAGAAGGCTGAAGATTTACTCTCACATGTTGCTAACAGGGGACTACTGGTGGAGATTTGTCTCTACAAACTCTCTAAGTTCTGGAAACCATGTTAGGCTTCCTATGTTTTAGATATTTGGCCATTCTCAGATTTCTGACAGAGTTGAAGACTAACTTAATTTGATGGGCCTATCCAATATAATTAACTATCAGAAAGCATAGTCATTTAGAATATTGTCAAGTGATAATAGTCACATACAGCTTAAAGGCAAAGGTTTTTTCTTTTGTTTTTTTAAAGTAAACAGGCTGTGCTTTTTCCATTGAATGTTTATGGCTCCTTTGTCAAAAATCAGGTGACCATATACATGAGGGCTCATTTCTGGATCTTCTATTCTATTCCATTGATCCACATGCCTATTTCTGTACCAGTACCATTCAGTTTTCAGCAAATTGCCTTGTAATATAGCTTGAGGTTAGGGATAGTGATTCCCGCAGATGTTTTCTTGTTGAGGATGGATTTCGCTATTCTAGGTCTTTTGTTATTCCATATGAAATTACACGTTGATCTTTCCAATTCCATGAAAAACTGTGTTGGAATTTTGATGGGGATTGAGTTGAATCTGTAGATTGCTTTTGGTAGGATGGCCATTTTTAAAATATTGATCTTTCCAATCCATGAGCAAGGGATATCTTTCCATTTTCTGAGATCCTTCTCAATTTCTTTCTTTAGAGGTTTGAAGTTCTTGTCATACAGGTCCTTCACTTGCTTAGTTAGAGTCACACCAAGGTATTTCATAGTTTTTGTGACAATTGTGAAGGGTAATTTTTCCCTAATTTCTTTCTCCACATGTTTGTCCTTTGAGTATAGGAAGGCTACTGATTTGTTTGAGTTAATTTTGTATCCAGCCACTTTGTTGAACTTGTTTATCAGCTGTAGGAGTTCTCTGGTGGAATTTTTGGGGTCACTTAAGTACACTATCATGTCATCGGCAAAGAGTGATGTTTTTATCTCTTCCTTTCCGATTTGTATCCCCTTGATCTCCTTTTGCTGTCTAATTGCTCCAGCCAGGACTTCCAGTACTATGTTGAATAGGTAGGGGGAGAGTGGGCAGCCTTGTCGAGTCCCTGATTGTAGTGGGATTGCTTCAAGTTTCCCACCATTAAGTTTGATGTTGGCTGTTGGTTTGCTGTATATTGCTTTTATTATGTTTAAGTATGGACCTTGGATTCCTGTTCTTTCCAGGACTTTTAACATGAAGGAGTGTTGAATTTTGTCAAATGCTTTCTCAGCATCTAGTGAGATGACCATGTGATTTTGTTCTTTGAGTTTGCTTATATGGTGGATTACATCAATGGATTTCCTTATATTAAACCATCCCTGCATCCCAGGGATGAAGCCTACTTGGTCATGATGAATGATCATTTTGAATGGTGCTGGTCCAACTGGCACTCAGCATGCAAAGGAATGAAAGTAGACCCTTTCTTATCTCCTTGTACAAAGCTCAAGTGTAAGTGGATCAAAGATCTCCACATTAAGCCAGATACACTGAAACTATTAGATGAGAAAGTACGGAAAACTTTAGAACATATAGGCACAGGAGAAAATTTTCTGAACAAAACACCAATGGCTCAAGCTCTAAGGTCAAAGATTAACAAATAGTACCTAATGAGATTGCAAAGTTTCTGTAAGGCTAAGGACATTGTCAAGAAAACAAAATGGCAGCCAACAGAATGGGAAAAGATCTTTACCAACTCCACATCAGATAGAGGCCTAATATCTAAGGTATACAAAGAACTCAAAAAGCTAGACACCAGAGAATCAAACAATCCTATTAAAAAATGGGGTACAGAGCTAAACAAAATGTTCTCAGTTGAGGAATATAGAATGGAATAGAGAAATACCTGAGAAAGTGGGGTAAAAGCCAAGCAACAAGCCTGTAGATTAAAACCAAGAGTTGGTTTATTCCAAAGGAAAACATGAAGCAAGAATTCAAAGCTCTGACAATGGATGCATTTTAAGTTGAGCTATTACTTAAGTTTATAAACCAAGGAGAGAAAGAAGGTATTCTGAAATGATTAAATGTTAATGTTGTGGCATATGATAAATTCTGAATTAAACAAACTGAGGCTTGGACGCTTTGCTTCACATTTAAGGAGGAACCTCACAGTATCCCTTTAACTGAACAATTCTAAAACATTCCTATAAGAAACTGTCTTTGGTGATTTTCCCAGGTGAGGAATTAGTTTCTCTAGGTTTTATACCACTGAAAAATTATTACATTCACTTAAAAGTTTGTGATTTACATTTTAGGATACATTCAATCATTGCTTTATAGACATCTGTGTGTATGTATATAGAAAGATCACAATGGAGTACTACTCAGCTATCAGAAACAATGACTTTATGAAATTCTTAAGAAAATGGATGCATCTAGAGAATATCATCCTGAGTGAGATACCCCAGTCACAAAAGAACAGACATGATATGCAGTTGCTGATAATGGGATACTAACCCCAGAAAGCTCTGAACACCCCAGAAACAACTCACAGACTATATGAAGTTCAAGAACAACAAAGGCCAAAAAAAAAAAAAAAATGAAAATGAAAAATCATTATGTTTAATCTTTATACACCAAGAAAACTTTGACTATTTCCAGGTTATATCTTGTTTTACATGTATTTTATGCTCCTTTCAACTAGTAAGATTTTAATGCCTACTATCAAACCTTTAAAAAAAATCAAGTACTGACAAAAATGTATTCATATACTTTTATGTAAAAATGCTTTTAGAATCTGTACACTTTTTAAATAAAGTTGTTCAATTAAAAAAATAAAAAAGAAAGATAATTGTCATCATTTCTCCCATTCATTTCTTCATACACTCATTACTCCTCACTCTCCTTCAAATTTATGACCTTCTCTTTGATTAACTGCCATTGTATATATATATATATATATATATATATATGTGTGTGTGTGTGTGTGTGTGTGTTTATGTGTATATTGTACATGTGTACATGTGTATATGTATGTGTCTGGTGTGTGTGTATATATATTTTCCTAAATAAAACATCTTTGGTAAATTTTCCTTTCATAGTGCTGTATTGCAGGCACTGCATCCTGCAGTTACTTTTTGGACTACTCATCTATTTTTTTTGTAGGGCTACCTACCTAACATAATGGAGGAGCCTTTACTTATTTTCCCATTGTCCCTGCCTGGCAGCAGTACAGCTGGAGCTATGTCTACCTTGGCTTGCAGCATTGCTTTTGCACCATGCTTTTCGTCTGTACCATTACTCTACCTTTGTGAGTGTTCAAAGCTATTTCTCTATTCCAAAGATCTGCACTTGCTCTTATCTAACCATCATCTAACCCAAAAGTCCTGAGTGTTTTTGATAGTGGAAGTGATTTTACATGGCCCATCCCTAGATACAACAAACAGTGTTATCAATGAGGGCAAGGGAGGAGAACAGACAGGTCTTCTTTGGGAAGATGTACACTGAAGACAAGGGAAACAGTGAGGAGAGATTGTTCTTAATCCTGTGTTCACAGTAGTGTCATCACCAATAAAAATAGTGCCATTATGATGATGGTGGCTGACTCCATTGACAGTACTGAAGCCATTTCTTTTATAACTAGTATCACAGCATTTTCTTCTCTCTTTCTCCTGTTGCTACCACTTAAAGTCACTATAGCCTCCTATATCTGGTGGTGGTATTGGTATCTTCACTTGGGATAAGTATTTTGTATATAATGGCACATTGTAATGTGTATCACTCCTGTAAGGAAAACACTATCACTCACTTCCATAAGGAACTGGAGCTACTTGGCTTAATCAAGCATTCCTTAATCCATGCCCCAAAGAAGGTCACACAGGATAAGTTATCGTTACACTCTACCAAAATACTTTTCAACCATAATAACGATTGATCTTAGAGAAGGAACAATAATACATTTTAACATTAGTTTATTAGAAAAAAAATGATGAAAAGTCTGGAAAGATGGCTCAGCAATTAAGAACACTGTTCTTTTCTAGCAAACTTGGGCTTGATTCCCAATGCTCACATTGTGGCTCACAGACATCTGTAACTTTTGTTCTTAGAGATTTGATGCTCTCTCTTGTCCCCTAAGAATGCCAGGCACAAACATGATGCACAGATATACATGCAAAGAAAACACACACACACACACACACACACACACATATAAACAATAAAAACAGAATAAGCTTATGTGAATTGGACATGGTAGTAGATAACTGTAACACAATATTTTAGGAGGTTAAGTTAGGAAATTTGTGAGTTTGAGCCCTGACTAAGGGACATAAAACATCTGAATGGAGAAACCATCTAGCAAAGAAATTTGAATAAATATGGTTTTCTTTTTATTAGATGAAAGCTGTTTGTGAATTAGGGTTACATAGTGTATGTAGAGAGCAGGGATCTGAGATTTGTATTGCTATGCTAGGAATTGTGAATTTTTAGGAAGTCATTTATATCTGGATTTAATTTTCATAACTTATCAGTGGCTTTAAGATTCCCTTTTCCCTACTTGGTGGCAAGTAGAAAAACAGAGATGGGGGAAGAGTTTCAGGTTTCTTATGAAGCTAATAATGGTAACAATTTCTGGGTGCATGTCTTTTTGCTGAGTTCAACTCATTGGGATCTAAAACTTCCTTAAGGATCACAACAATCATTTCCCCACAGAAGCATATGCCTCAGTCAAGAGACAAGTGTGAGGAACATGTTTGCGAATATAGGAACTTTAAGGTATTAGAAACTGGAAGAACTTTAGTTAAACAATGTGCAAATTATATAAAACCACAGAACTTCACAAATGTAATGAATATGTCTTAGCAACAACATTACTTTGGATAACATGTTTCTTGAATATGTTTTAGATAAACAGGGAAATAAAAGTGTGGCAATTAAATATAATACAAGAGTAAATTTCCTGACTTGAAATTTTGAAATATTAAAGAACTGAAGCAATAGGAACTCCTATATTTTATTTGGTTTTAAGAGAAATTGAAGTATCTAAAAGAATGTCACCACTAAAAGGTGGGATCTGTGCAAATGCATCAAGCCAGTCCACATTGGCACTGGCCTACTTTGTTTTATGGTACAGTTTGCTGCCTTCAAAAATTCTATCTTTTCTGGAGATTTTAGAATTTCTAGTCATATCATAGTAAAAATCATTATTTATTTATTCTTTGGCTCTGTATTCAGATTTTGTATTGAGGCTTTCTGAGATTCTTTATTAAGTAGGTATTATTACCATCTTTGTTTTATGGGTGTAAAATGTGAGATTCAAAGTCACCACAAAATAGAAGGGCACAGAGCTCTGAGAACCTGTGTTCACAGGCACCAGTTTCTGAATCCACAGCATGTACCATGTGGCATCTCCAATTTTTAGCCTACATTTTTTGATAACTTAGTTCCTGGAAGTCAAAGGATAGTGGGCTAAGAGTGGTGTCTGTGGTTGCTGTTGAGGAAGGATGGAACTCCATTACGTGTGTTTTCAGTCAGAACACCTCCACCTTGTACACGTGATTCTGTATTTCCCATACAACTCAGCAGGGATATCTTCTTCAACTGCTCAATAGCATCATCTCTCACTACACAGTGTAATGGGTGTCATGTATGCATCTGTAACTTGGCCTGTGCCATTTCTTCTCCAATCGTTGTGCTTGGTAAACTCATCTACAATGTTTCCTCACACCTATCTCCTCGTTTGGAAAGGATGGTCATGATCTCTCAAGCAGAGTCTTGGGATTCTTCTATGGGCTGGAGCCCCAGCTTGACACTCAGTGTATTTTCTACCACATTCTTTTGCTATTTTTTTGCAATTTTTTTGATTAATCACCTCTGCAACATTAAGTCCATTGGCAGAAAAGACCCTCATCTGTTTCACTTTATATTCCAAGTTCCTGCTATCATGACACATGGCAAAGACTCAATAAATATCCAGAAGGGGACAAAGTAAATTTTTAGGAAGAAATGAACACGTGTTGGAAAGGAGAAACTACATTTCCAACATACAAATATGGGATAGTGTATATTCTAAATTTTAAAAGCAAAAAGATTGAGATTTGAAGAGAAACCTGTGACAAAGTTTTAAAAATAAATTTCATATTTTTCTAAGCCTTAAAAAATCATTTCTTAATACAGCATGATGTAGCTACTTTAAAAAATCCCATTAATACTCTCTGGCTACTATAGTCTGCCTGAAGGAAATTACCTTGCTTGCCAAACAGAGAATTATCCTTAAACCCTTAAATTTATCCCAGTTTCTTACGCAAATACCTTGTGCACCACTCAGACCAGATGAGAGCCTTCTCTTCAGCTCATCTCTTCCCATCATTGATTAATGAATGCTGGCATGGAGTCAGCCTTAAAACTGAAGTGTTTCTAGAATCCTGTATCAGCATTTTAAATATGTCCTAAGGCACAAGAAATTTATATTAAATACACAAACAAATTTTACTTCGGAAAAAGATGAGTTTTACATTTCACTTCTTTTAGAAAGTAAATCAATGGAATGTAAGAAATAAGTGTTCAGTGGTGTCTCAGTTGCTAAAACATTAATGATACTAATACTAATAAACAACTTTTCTTTTCCTTCCTTCCTCCGCCCCCCCCCCCGGCTCCTTTTTCATCATGTTTCTGAAGACGGTTCTGCTTCACTCTCTACAGACTTTATTTAGTGCCTTGTGACTAAGACAATATACTTTATAGCAATTTAGCTAGCCAAAGATTTCACTGACCACCTCAGGAAATGCATAGGAAGATAACTGCCACTTCTGGAGAATTTGTTTATGATGCTCAGGTACGAGCCCATTGTGGAAGGAGTTCCTGCATCCATTCTATAGATTATCCCAAAAGTTAGAGCCCAACTAACTGAAATACTGCCCATGGCCACAATAGCTGATAATGTGTTGCAACACCTGTGTCATCTTCATAAACTTCATCTGGGAAGCAACTGAGCTGTAGTCCTTTCTAAGCAAGAAAACAATACACATTTCTCTCTGGACAAAGAGAA
This sequence comes from Micromys minutus, assembly GCF_963924665.1. NCBI lineage: Eukaryota > Metazoa > Chordata > Mammalia > Rodentia > Muridae > Micromys > Micromys minutus. The sequence goes on from NC_137969.1 coordinate 12,092,490, forward strand.
AATGTCAACTTCTTAAAATAATTTTAAAATTTGTGGTCATAATATAATCAATATAATATAATCATATCTCCCCTTTCTTCCTTTCTTAAATCCTCCAGTGTATACCCTTCTCTTTAAAATTGATAGCCTATCTTTAATTTTAATTGTTTTATTCTCTCTCTCTGATTTTATATATATATATATATATATATATATATATATATATATATATATATATATATATACATATATATATACATATATAATATACATATATATACATATATATATATGTACATATATATATATATATACATGTGTGTATGTATGTGTGTGTGTGTGTGAGAGAGAGAGAGAGAGAGAGAGAGAGAGAGAGAGTATGTGTGTATATATATATATATATATATATGTTTTTGTGTACATATGTTTTTTTGACCTGCCTAATATTTGGTAACAAATTTGTGTGCTCTTCCCTGTGGATTTCCATTTTCCACCAGTCTCAGTTTTCTTTAATTGCCTGTGGTCTTCTGTCTGGGTTTGAAGCTTTGTAAATTTTCACCATCCCACTTTAGCATGTCTGTTGGTGCTGTCTTTGTTCAGCATATCTTTAGGAAGTCATGTTGATGAGATTTTATGAGTGTGGTGTCTAACATTACTAGGAGATACAATCTCACAACAAACTCTGATCCTCTGTCCCTTTCAGTCTTGCCACCCCTCTTTCATAATGATGCTTGAGCAGATGTTTGTATTATAGATGTACCATTTGATAATTGATTCTACCACTTTATATTTGAGTCAGCTGTGGATTTCTTTAATGGTCAATAGCTGTTCTAAAGAGATATTTCATTCATGAGGAGTGAGAATTACAGTTACCTATAGGTATAAATATAAGCTGGTTTAATAAAGTAGCAATTATATCTTCTTCTACAGGATCCATGACTTCATTAGCCCCAGGTAACTGACTATGTTTCTAGTACCAGGCATGAGTTTCTTCTTGTGCAGACGGCTCTAAGTCTAATTAGTGAGATGATGGTTACTGCCAGTGTATATATGTGGCTCTCGAACACCCTTAGGGTTATCTGCCATTCTTGTTTTGCTGTGTGGTTGATAGGCATCATAGCTTGGTGGAACTATTGGTTTCTTCCCTCCTTTGGAAGATTGTCTACTTCTGGCATATATATATTTTGTACACACACACACATATTCATGTTTCTTTGGAAAATATTCTTCCTGCCAAGGTTATTGAGGAATGTTCTCTCTGCCAAGGTTAATTACTCCGTAATAATCAGAGACAGTATGAGTCCAGAAGACAAGAGTATATGTATGTCCTTAGCGAAAATGGTAAATGCTGTAACTTTTAGTACCGCTTAAGGCTTTAGGAAAAAGTCTGAAAACATGAGTTCAAAAATATATAATTTCTCAACTATGAAAAATATAAGGATTCAATCTAAATTATATGAGGGACCTAAAAGAATAAAGGCAGCTGCACTATGAGACAGGTTGTCAGAAAATGCAGGCAGATACAAAGGCAGGAAGATTCCCAAGTTAAGGGTCAGTTTGGAATGGGGTTCATTTAGACACAGGCATAGTAGAAGTTGTGATCTGAGAACCAGATCTCACCCAGCAAGCTGATTGTCTCTGTTTACAAAGGCAGGCACATCTCTAAATTCATTTGGAATGTTAAGAAAATTTTGCTTACTATCTTTTCCTAGGAGTCAAGAAGCTAACGTAAAAAAAAAAAAAAATGCTGATTGGTGGGGTAATCAAAAGGGAACCTGGGGTAGATGATTGTATTGATATGAAAATAAAAGACTTCACTTTTGTCTGTGAGAACTGAGCTGTTTGGAGATCTTCAGAAAGCTGTCTCGAGCAGAATACAGGCTGTCAGCTTGTAAGCTTGATTTGATGTTGAGTCGCTCCCCTACCCCAAACACCCCTTCCTCAGGACCTTCGACAAAACCGAGGCTGGTCTTAGCATCCTTTACTATGTGTGCCCATGTAATTTCTCCTTTAGAGTGCCTTCTCCCCATGGCCCCTTCTCCTTTCCTAGCCTCTGTGGTTACATTAGGTTTACACTCAGATCTAAAGGTTCAGCTAGGTTACACAAATAGGCCACCTCTTACTTGTTCTTTATTAACATGTTCAGTCTCTATGTCTTATAGTTAATAAATAAATATCTTTGTTGGTCTGATTTTATGGTTTTCTCTGCTTTTCCTTGTATGCCAGAGTTGAAAATGTGATCACATCTCAATGACTTTAGGAGCTATCTAAAACTGTTAAAAGATTGAAATGAATGGCATATGATTCAATCCTTCATGAAACTTTATATAGACAGATATAGATAATCTTGTTTCTAAATATTCCATTCATTGAGATAGAGTTTATTGTCATTCTTTCTTGTGTTCAAAAAGAGGGGATTCATATTTTTTATCAGGGCTGAGATTGGTCAGGAGATACAGTATGACCTTCTTCTAGTACACAAATTACAGATTTTGTGTGTGTGTGTGTGTGTGTGTGTGTGTGTGTGTGTGTGTGTGTATTTTTGTTTGTGTTTGTGTGTGTGTGTGTGTGTGTGTCTGTGTGTGTGTGTTTAAAAGAACATCTAGGAACTATACTAGAAGTAAGACAGAGAGGCAGACATTCATGCTCAGACTTGATGGATGATGAAAAGTGAATTACATAAATCTTTAGAGATGAGTGTGGGGCACTGGTCTCCTAAGTAAAGAGAAGAAGAAGAAACTCTGGAAACACTGCATCCACTTTTTATAGCCTTGTCTGAGGCTGGACTCTCAATGACACTGGGAAAATTTTGCACATCAAACTTTTATGTTCTAATAAATAATCACATTTTATGTATCTACCTTTTTATTGATCTAGAAAATTGTCTCATGATGATTACAGGAAGTGGGAGCTTGAGGCACCTTTGAGATTCTGGCAAGATGCCTGTGCTACTGTAATTGAATTGGAAATATGGATTGTGGCAGGAAATAAAGGTAGAAAGAGGAAGGGGAATAGTTAAAGAATTGTCAATATTTAAAGGGACCAGGTTTGATTGAGCATATTTGGAGACATTTGGTACAATCAGGTAGAATAATAATATTATCAATTTGGTAGTTCTGGTATTGGTAAAAGTATAGGATCACATTAGAACAGAGATAAGTTTGCTCCGTTTGCTCTTACTGCAGCTGTACTATAAGAAAAGACATGGGGAACTTGTAACTGTAAAATCTATCGAAGGATTAGATGTACAGCATAGGAAAACACAAGAAATTTAGTCCAGAGAACCTGACAAAATTGATATTGACTTCAACACGGAAATTCCAGAAAAAAAAAAAAAAACAGATTTTAAGAAAAAAAAACAAAATGAAGGGTCTGCTGGTGGTGACATGCACACTTCAGTTCTTATTCACCATGTCCTCTCCAGAAGGGCAGTGTTTAGGGCATGCGCAGAGACAGTACTTTCCCACGATAAGAAGCGGCATGAAGCTGGTTTTGTTGTTGTCTTATTTGTGCTTTTTTCAGAGAAACATGCTTTGAGCTGTCGAAGAGTATAGTTACCAGGCTATTATTTGATCTCGACACTTGTCAGAGAGAAATTCAATGAGTTCATGTTCTTAAAAGTTATACCCTCATTACTTAGCCAAGATTATCATTATGGAAAAAATGTAAATATCATGTATTTAAGGGCCTGTGTCAGGTCGTTCATAAAGAAGCACTGATCAGTATATCCCTCTTTACCAGATAGGAGTCTGTCTTCTGGCAGTGTCTATGCTAGGCACATTAATAAGATGAGTCCGTGACAGGTAGTTATAAACGCATCAAGACAGGAAGAACATCATGTGGCATCCAGCTGGGGGGGGGGCGAGCTTTTCTCAGTGGGAGGGCTGAAGAGAAGGCTTGGGCCTCCTGTGGATTTTCTCTGAACTCTTGGACTACACAGCTGGACCACAGGGCAGATGGGATCTCTGTAAGGACTACTTGCAAGGAAGAGGGAGGGCAATACACGAGCTTTCTTTTCTGCTCTTCAGTCTGTTGGGTTTCCCTCTCAAAACATGTAGCACAGGGGCCTCCAAACCCAGTGTCCTGCAAACACCATCTATGCCATCAAACAAGAGTTTGAAATGATGAACAGAGCGAAGGCAAACAAACGGCCAGTAGACCTCCCTTCTCACAGAGAGGCTGGGTAGGAAGAAGGTGGAGAACTTCTGCCTCAGCAATGGAAGTAATTTTGTAAAGCGAGGCAATGTGAACACAAAGGATTGTTAATACAAACTGTGTTCTATTTCAAAGGTTTGTAATATCCCATGCTTGCTTTTGCTTTTCTCATGGTGGCAGATACTACAGAAATGTGGACAGAGAGAAAGGGGAGATCAATAAGGAATATACTCTACTTTCCAACTAGGCTGAAGACAGAAAATACTTCAAAGCTCATGAGTCAGTAGTAGAAGCATCAGAATGAGGATGAGGATAAGCAAATTATAGAGGATAATAAATTAGGCAAAATAAGCCATCACTGATTAGTAATGCTCATCCCCAACGTCAGCTTTCTGTCAGATTTTCTCTGAACTGTTGGACTATACAGCTGGGCCACAGAACAGAGCAGTATTTTCTAGTGTTCTGGAGTTGAACATTGGTACAGGTTCTTATTGTAACAAGAATCTCTTTTCCCATCACTCTTTTTTTTTATTGAACAACTTTATTTTAAAAAACAAAAAACAAAGATAAATGTACAAATATTAAGCATCTTTGCATAAAAGTATACGAATACATTTTTGTCAGTGCTTGGCATTTTTTTTAAGGTTTGATAGTGTGCATTAAGATTTTACTAGTTACAATGAGCATAAAGTACATTTAAAACAAGATGTAACCTGGAATTAGTCAAAGTTTTCTTGGTATGTAAAGATTAAGCATAATGCTTTTTTCTTTTCTTTTCTTTTCTTTTTTCTTTTCTTGGACTTCACACAGTCTGTGAGTTGTTTCTGGGGTTTTCAGAGCTTTCTGGGGTTAGTATCCCATTATCAGTGACTGCATATTATTTCTATTCTTTTGTGACTGGGTTATCTCACTCAGGATGATATTCTCTAGATGCATCCATTTTCTTAAGAATTTGATAAAGTCTTATGTTTAATGTGATAAAGTTTCTCATAGCTGAGTAGTACTCCATTGTGTAAATGTACCACAATTTTTGTATCCATTCATCTACTGGAGGACATCTATTTATAATAGCCAGAAGCTGGGTTCTTTCCAGCTTCTGGCTATTATAAATAGAGCTGCTATGAACATTGTGGTGCATATGTCTTTGCTGTATATTGGAGCGTCTCTGGGGTATCTGCCCAGAAGTGAAATAATTGTTTTCCCACCACTCTTGTCAGAGGTCTGAGGACTAGGCTTCACCACCCCTTTCCCATTCACAGCTGAAATAGCACCTAACAGAGAGCTTTCCAAGTGATAGCATTTGCTTAGTGAACATTGTAATTTAGGATCAATTGTTAGGGGAAATATTGATCAGTGTGGAGTTTGTCATCTAGAGTCTGACAAATCATATTTTGCAAAATGATTTCTTGTGCATAACTCTGGGTTTCTTTCTATTTTAAAAGGGAGACACAAAAGTCAAAATTTGCTTATTTAGAATTCAGCTCCATGATCTGTAATTTTTTTAGATGGGCCAGATTTGATTTTGCTGTCTGCAAATCTGAAGTTTATAATGCATGTAATTTGATTTTTCTTTCTCTGGAGGTATTTTATCTATTTGATACGAGTCTGTATCAACTTAGGTGAAGTAGAATTTGCCATAGAAGTTATTGTTGAATCCTTTGCTTTTAAAGATACTGTTAGAAATTTGCTAATTTTAAAAGGCATTTGGAATGGGGACTATTGATTATACATTGCTTATAAATTCTAAGACTGTTTCATATCCTTGGCTCTACTTTTTATTTTATGATTTTATTCTTTGCTCTGTGTGTCCATTTCCATGTGAGTACATGTGTGTAAGGGTAGATATCAAACAGAAGTCAACTTTGGGTATCAGAGCCCAGGAGTCTTCTGCTCCCCATTAAATGGTATCTTTGTTTTTTGTTTTTGTAATTGGTCAAACATATTAGGCCTGACCGTTTAGTAAACCTTGTAATGTACCAGTTTACACCTCTCCAGGGCTGGGGTTACAGATGGAGGCCACCATGCCCAGTTTTGTTTGTTTCTTTGTTTTGTCAAATATTAGGGATGTAACTCAAGTTTTCACAGTTGTTTGCTGATGAATTGTCTTCTCTATTCCCCCAACTCACCTTTGGCAAAAATACTCATCTGACATTTTCTTAATATTAATTGTACTAAATTCTGAACATTCATCATTTACTTTTGAATATTTAAATTCTTATTTAAACTATTATATATAAATTACATATAATATGAAACATTTTAATAAAATGTTCACTTAAATAATTAAAACTCTGAAGAATTGCTTGATAGGAATGATCACTCAATTCGTTGAGGGATTTCTGCTTTTCGACTTTAGTGTTTTAAGTATCATTTTGCTATCCCTATAGAATGAGCTCCTGGCTGTGTTGTATGGAGGTGGGAATAATCCACCTCCAACATGAGTAGGAACAGAACTACTAAGACTGTAGTTCTGCCCCAGGTCCTTTGGTCAATACAGCTTTGGAGAATGTTCATCAGACTGTCTGACAGAGTTGCAATTCAGGAAATACTCCGTTTTTTTCCATTGTCTTTAATTTGACACATTGTCTATTTTTAGAAAAACAAAACAATAGAAAAATTAGTCTGTATCTCATAAGATTCTTTAATTTATATAAAAGAACAGATTTTAAAGCAGTAGGCGAACCCACTGAGAACATGCCTGTCCTACTGATTTGAAAGGTGTCATAGTCATTATTTATGAAGGAAGATAAAATTTTTATGAAAGAAATGAATATAAAGGCATGGAATAAGAACCTTAAGCTTTTAAATATTTTAATAAAGATAGATTATTCTCTTGTGCAATATACCCCATCACAGTTTCCTCTCTCTCTCCTCCTTCCAACTTTCCACCACTTCCCCTCTCCCTCAGACCCACTCCTCCCCATTTCCTCTTCAGAAAAGAACAGACCTCTGAGAGATGACAGCCAAATAGGACAAGATACAATAACTATAAGGCAAAATATTTCGTATCCAGGCTGGACAAGGCAAACCGATAACAGAAAGGTGTAGTAGAAAGGAAACGAGTCAGAGTCACATCTGTTCCCACTCTAAGGAGTCCCACAAAGCATCAAGTTAACAGCTGTGCCATACACAAAGTGCAGGCCCTGTGCTTGCCGCTTTGCTCTCTCTGAGTCCATGTGAACCCTGCTTAGTTGATTCAATGAGCCATGCTCTCCTGGTGTCCTCTGACTTCTAAAATCTTTCCTATCTTCTTCTACGAGTTTCTCTGAGGAGAAAGAGGTGACAGTGACCTCTAATCTAGGTACTTCTGTGCACACTATCTGGCTATGGGTCTCTGCATCTACTGCCATCAACTGCCAAAAGAAACCTCCATGATGATGACTAGACACCACACTGATCTATGAGTATAGCAGAATAAAATTCTGGAAAATTTTGTTTGTATATTTATACATATATATTTACACACACACATATACACATATGTATGCCAGTCATGTTTGAGAAGTGTAAGCTTTGAATAATAGTTTAATCTTAATAATATTAAGACCTATGCTCCCCATTGCTTTCTAATTCATGGCCTATATTTTAGTTGTTGTTACACCCATATTACTAAATATACAAATAAAACCTGCACAATCTGTACAATATTTCCTGTATTGCTATGATCTCAAGGCAGACCACTTTGTATTAGACAACCAATAGAGGGCTCTTACCTAATGAAGACCATTTCTTCTGCTATCAGCATTCCCTAGCTGCTTGTAAGTCTTTGTAAGGAGTGGAGGCCTCCTGAGCTTTTCTCCTTTCATGTTAGTATGTCCTTTGCTATTGCCATTGGTTAGAATTTTCGGCACTCAGAGTGATCAGATTCCATGAGTGTAGCTTCTCAGATGTTTCCAAGAGTCTCTCACAACAAGCATCTTGGCTTTATGCTTCCTGCAATGTTTCTAGCAATGTTCTGCAATAATCCAGGAGTCTTAGGTATTTTGTGCTGTACATGTGTCAGTTGCGACTTGGAACTACACAAACTCTCGTTCTTTGCACTTTTTTCGATTGTCCTGTTGGTCTCTGTTGCAACGTGGAGTTTTTTTGGTGAGGGATGGGGATTATGAATATCTGTGAATATAAGGACAAATGTTTAGAATAAAGTCACGTATTGTGTTGGTTTACTAAAATGGCAGTTATAGGTGCTCCTTGAAGATCCTTAACTTCACTAGCTCCAATTAATTCGCTAGGTTGAGAACTGATGCAATCATTTGGTGAAAACTCTAGACCCTTCATTAAATAAATGTACTTTACTGTACTGACCCACACATGAGATATTTTATGTAAATTAGCTTTAGCTTTATAACTGGTTTCCTGGAATTGACTTAAATTTCTAGTTTTCTTTTGATTTGTTTTGAAAATTAGGATCAGTTCTCAATCACAACTGCATGCAGCCTGGTCAGTAAGGGAGGAAGGAAAATTCATCGTGATCTCAGCATTTTCCCCATTGCCATATGATTCAACAGCTATTCTAACAGAAGAAATAAGGTAAAAATGGTCATACTGCCTCAGTGTGATATTGCCTTCCACAATGTAGTAGACAAAAATATCTGTTTGCTTTGAACATCAGCCTCAAACCGTTAAGATTTCTTCTTCTCTTGCATCTGTTCTCAAGTATATGGCTGAAGTGACTTGATGGGTGTTAGATAACCTGATAGAAGCTAGCTATGGGAGGAGGGAAGAGTCACAGAGCACTGACATTTGTCCTTGATTATGGTATATTATGCACCTACCATCCCCTCCCTAGATAAACAAGCAATGTGGGCTAAAGCTAGGCATACTTCCCAGGTGACTCTGAGAGATCTTTTGCTGCATGTATAATTACTCTTCTGTGCTACTGAAGTCTCAGAATGGCTTATTATGTAGGACCATAAGGACCATAGGTATGGCCATGATTAGTCATGATACTCTTATTTTTTTCTTGGCTGAGGTGGTTGACACTGGTTAAAGACTGGAGGCTTGAAGCCTGGGAGATTTTCATTTTCTCTTTTTCTCTCTCATTTTCTCTTTCTTTCTTTTTTTCTTTCTTGCTTGCTTGCTTAATCATTTCCTGTTAAAGAGCTGAGATGGTACAGTTGAATACTCAGTAATGTTTGGATCCTAGGATGCTGTGGCTTCTGCTTATTTGATGCCACAAGCTATGTTTATTGTTCTATTAAATTTGTTTTTCTTCTTCACTTATCTAAAGTCCATTTTTTGTTTACTGTTCCACTTGGGACTAATTTGTTTAAAGTTACTTAAAAGCCAAGTGGCTTAAAACCATCACTGAAAGTTTAAAAATGGTTTTTGAGTAAGGCATTTGGGAAAGGTCTAGATGGTTCATTTTTACTTCGATGTTTTCTTGTGAGAGAAGTTATTAGCTAGACATGAGAATGCTTTCTAGAACTGGGCTGCTAGGATGCCTTTGCAGCTAGTCACTGTTCTTGTTATTGGCTGAGAAGTCAGCTGGGCTGTTCTGCAGAATGTCTGACATTTTATTCAGCTCATCATCTTAGTTAGCTTCCCTTGCAGTAAATGTTCCAATGGGACTAGATTTGTTCTTTCTTTGTAGGAAAACCCCTATACATTCAGACACGCTTTAAATAACTAATTCTCTTCTGTTTTTCACCTGAAAATTCTTTATAGTATTATGCTTGCAAAGTATGCTGTCTTTATCCCCAAATCTTTCAAATGTCTCACAGGATGTGTCTAAGGCCTAAGGTCTTATTATCTAAGTCAATAATAAGTTGTGATAATAGTTGAGTATCTTTTATTTAAAACAACAATAGCAACAACAACAACAGAAAAACAAAAGCAAAAAGACCCTAGTGATAAAGAAGAAAGTTATGTGCCATGACACATGTAATATACAGTGTTTATACAAATAGGCTATCTGTAGAAAAGATGCCAATTTAAGAGGAGGTGAGAGATGCCCAGAGCTACTGGACGCTATGACTCAGGCCCAGAAACATGCCTTCTTCAGTTTCACTAGGACCTAGTTCTCTTTCCAGCAAAGGTTACACCATAAGAAAAGAATTTATGATTTTATTTTATACTGAAAAATGTGTATTATATTTTAAATGAGTTCTCTAAATCTTACTTTGTTATAACATTCAGTCAAATATTTGAGAAATGGCTGAAAGAGGTGTAAATTTGTTTTGGCTTACTGGGGAAATTGAATTATCAATTTCTTGCTGTCTTTATAATATACAAGTCATCCTAGATACCAATTTGATTCTAATTTCTACTTATTGAGGATTGAATTCTAGAAACTCTGACTTACAAAGATATGTGTGGTAAACTGAAAGTTAATTACTACATCCTATTTTAAGAGAGAAATTTGTCCTAGGAAATGTTATTTCCAGGTTTTTGAATTCGCAATTTCATTTCTTTTATTTTCAAATAAATGAAGGTATTTAATTTTAGACATTTCTTTATTGATACTACATATGTTTGGAAGGAAAGCATAATTTGTTTTTCTTCCAACTCACTTTTGGCAAATTCCTATCATAGCTCTAAGTGCTGGCAGTCAAAACTGTTTCTTTAGTTTTCAGTTCATTTGACTTATGTGTACCAATAGAAAGTTCTCACCAATTTGTAACTAATTCTCAAGCATGGTGAGTTGGCCAATGGTATACACCGTTGTTCAGCATCGACATCTATAAAGGTGTTGACACTGTGGCACCTACAACCTAAAAATATGTATCATTAATAAGAAGAGCCAACTGATCCCAGACTGAAAGAGACTCCACCCCTGTAGACTGTTCTGTGAACAGGATTCACCTCTCTAATAAAAATCAATACCGCCTGGATTTCAATCAGCCATTCAAGACTGATCTTCTTGTAGATAAGGAACATTAGGGAAGAAAGTACTAGCCTCCTCTTCCAAAAATAACCATTTGAAGAGATGGCGATTCAAAACTTTATTTATGCCAGAAAAAAGATACTTAAGTACCTGACCCAGGTGCCACTGTGATGGACCGGTATCTGATGGAGAGATGGGAAGGATAGAGTACACTCTGGAGATAGACAAGAAAGCAAAGCCTAGCGATTAATACTCTGCATAGAAAGGTGGACCCAGAAACTTTAGGGCAGTGAAGAACAGGCAGATATGGCAAGGCCCTGTTTTTGGTTTGAACTGCTGCCTGGGGCATTGTGCTAAGCTTGCTCTGTTCCTTGAAGGCCACCACACTCAGAAGACCTGGCCATGAGGGTGTAAGCATGAGACAGCTGGTCACATCTCTCATCTGCTAAGGTGTGGCATGGGTGAGGGGAAGACCTCCTCCTCCCTTTGCCCCTCATTTCTTGCTGCCTGTGGCAGGTGTGGGTGCTGGCACAGATAACATCAGAGTGGGAGCTGGCCCTGCAGCACTCAGGACAGAAGGCCCTGAACCTCACTCGGGCAGCCCAGAGAGCTTGCGCTGATGTCAAAAGGGCAGATAAGCCATCCCAAAGGACTGGAGAGCAGAAGACCTGCCCCTGCCCCTTGCCGGCTCCAGCATTGGGTGAGCTGGCCAATGCAGTGTGGGAGAGCTTTCCCTGGTGATGCGGGTTCGGAAGGGCTGGTGTGCTGACCAGTTCAGCCACATCCTAGGGCCAGATCCAGAGCCTTGACATGGTCCTCCCCAACATCTAGCCCATCTATGATTTGATGGAGCAAGAGAAAGGGGTGGTCCTGAAGGATCGCTGTGATAAAGACATTAATAGAATATCCCAGAGGAGTCCCAGTGGGTAACAGTGTAAAGAGTGTAGCAGAAGCGAGATGCCTTGAACCAGACCGTTCACTCATTGCAATAAACATTTGCAAGTAAATGAACTAAAGATACCACGACGCACTGTGAAACACCAAGCTTTCTGTTTCAGTGTCCAAGATAATTTTTGTTTGCTTGTTTGTTTTTGATTTTTATTCTATTCTATCTCATTTTATGTTCTTTGGTTAGGGGAAAGCTGTATCATAAGAGGGTAGATAGGAAGGGAAAGAGAAAGGAGTATATGCATGATGTGAAATTCACAATCAACCAATACAACCTTAAAAAAATCTTTAGTGGGGGGAAGTTCATTTAGATGGAAAAACTCATGAAGAAGGCAGAAGACAATACTTTCAGCACTGTTAGTTCTCTGTGATTTCAAAAGAAAATTAAGTAATCCCCTGCCACATACAAATTTCTTTTTTGAAATGAAAAATACTTCTAACATTATCAGGTGTAACTGGTACAGAATCCTCAAGGAAGGCTCATACTTTTTGTGCAAATCTTTTGACTACTTTATAAACTGCATTCACGTTTTTCAAAATGGGTTGGAAAAGACACTTTTCATGGAGATATTATCTAGAAAATAAATTCAGTTAATAATGCTATTGAGAGATAATGATAGTTCCATCCAACTAATTTTGAAGGAGCCTGAAGAGATGTATTAAATCGTGAAGTATGTCGGAAGGGGCACAAGTAATTTTAGGCAGGATAATATTGAAAGAAATAGTGTTTCAATGGCTTGAATTGGTGCATTTTTAGGTCACCTAGAACCACGAGCCAAAATTATGTTGCTCCAAAATGTATTTGTTGAAATCTGAATCAATAAAGAGATGATTAAGTAAATAATGAAGTGAGTCTTCAGAGTGAGGCCAGATCCAGTCTGACCGGCATCCACGGGGAAGCAGTGAGAGTGTGGAGAGGGAAGACCATGGGTAGAAATAGGCGTAAGACGCCATCTCCAAACCCAAGACAAAGACATTCACAAGAATCAGCCATACAATCATCTCCTTAATCCTTTCCCCAGCCTTAGGAACTGTGAGAGAAGTTGCTGATGTTTAAGTCATCCAGGCTATGGTACGTTATTAGTGCATCCATAGCGAACACATGTACTTGGCTACTTTGCAATCTTACTGATGGTCACAAGAGGGTTTTTTGCATGACCATCAGATAATCTCTCTCTCTCTCTCTCATTGGATATATTTTATTTACATTTCAAATGTTATCCCCTTTCCCAGTTTCCCCTCCTATCCCTCCCCTGCTTCTATGGGGTGTTCCCCCACCAAACCCCAACCCCCATATCCAGACCCTGACATTCCCCTACACTGGTGCATCGGGTATTGGCAGGACCAAGGTCTTCTTCTCCTCCCACTGATGCCCAACAAGGCCATTCTCTGCCACATGTACAGCTGGAGCCACGGGTCTGTCTACGTGTACTCTTTGTATAGTGGTTTAGTTTCTGGGAGCTCTGGTTGACTGGAATTTCTGTTGCCATAGGGTTGCGAACACATTCCACTCCTTCAGTCCTTTCACTAACACCTCCATCAGGGACTCTGTTCTCAGTTCAATAGATGGTTGTGAGCACCTGCCACTGTACTTGTCATGCTCTTGTAGAACATCTCAGGAGACAGCTATATAAGGCTTCTGTCAGCATGCACTTCTTAGCATCAGCAAGATTGGCTGAGTTTGGTGGCTGTATATGGGCTGGATTCTCAGGTGGGACAATTTATGGATGGCTTTTGCTTCAGTTTTTGCTTCACACTTTGTCTCCATATATCCTTCTGTGAATATTTTCCCCCTTCTAAGAAGGACTGAAGTATCTGTCTTTTGGTTTTCTTTCTTCTTGTACTTCATATGGTCTGGATTGTATTTTGGGTAATCTGAACATTTGGAATAATATATACTTATCAGTGAGTGCATACTATGTGTGGTTTATTTTGTTTTGTTTTTTTGTTTTGTTTTGTGTGTGTGTGTGTGTGTGTATGTGTGTGTGTGTGTGTTTGTGTGCATACACAAACGCACGCTTGATTGACTTACCACACTCAGGATGATATTTTCTAGTTCCATCCATTTACCTAAGAAATTCATGAAGTCAGCAGAACAGGAGCTCGGACAATCCTCCACCAGGAATAGCAGAGATCCTGGGACACAGGCCTGGTGAGAAGGGGTTCTGAATAGCCTGGGGGCAGACAGATTTCTGCCGAGCAAGCAGCAAGTGTGCTCCTGCCCTGCTACATCCAGGGACCAGGAAGCCATCATTGGGCTCTCTGTTCCCAGCCAGTGGCTTTTGGATGCAGAACAAGTGCTAGGAGCATCTGACACCAGGAACAGCAGAGATCCAGGGACAAAGGCAAGGTACAAGGGAAAACTTTGAACCAATCACTGACAACAAGATGGCAAGAGGAGAGCAAAAGAATGTACCCCAGAGAAACCAAGACAACCTGGCAACACTAGAACCCAGCTATCCCATCACAGCAAACAACAGAATGCCAAACACTCCAGAAGAAAAAGACTCAGACCCAAAATCCTACCTCAGGATGATGATAGAGATCCTGAAACAAGAACAGGAGGAAAAGTATAAAGAATTAGAAGCTTTTAAAGAAGAAACAAGAAAAACACTCAACTCAAAAAACTAGAAGAAAACAGAACCAAAGAGATTAAGGAATGGAAGAAAAAATTTAAAACAGAAATAGACCTAATAAAGAAAACTCTAAAAGACACAACCCTAAAAGTAGAAACCCTAAAAAAAATCAGGAGTCACAGATGGAAGCATTTCCAACAGACTATAATAGATGGAAGAAAGAATCTTGGGGGCCAAAGACAACATTGAAAACATAGAAAAAATAGTGAGAGAAGATGCAAAAACCAAAAATCTCCTAACCCAAAATGTCCAGGACAAAATGAGAAGACTAAATCTAAGTATAATAGGAATAGAAGAGGGCAAAAAATATCAACTAAGAGGCACAGTAAATATCTTCAACAAAATTGTAGAAGTAAACTTTCCTATCCTTAAGAATGAGATGACGACGAGCATAAAAGTAGCCTACAGAAGTCCAAATAGGTTAGACCAGAAAAGAAATTCCTTCCAACACATAATAGTCAAAATACCAAGTGCCCAAAGCAAAGAAAGAATACTAAAAGCAGTAAAGGAAAAGGTCATGTAACATATAAAGGCAGACCAATCAGAATCACACTCGGTTTCTCAACAGAGACTATGAAAGCTAGAAGAGCCTGGATAGACATCATGCAGACCCTAAGAGAGCACAAGTGCCAGCCCAAGCTGCTATACTCAGCAAAACTATCATTCACCATAGATGGAGAGACCAAGATATTCCAAGGCAAAAATCAATTTACACAATATCTGACCACGAACCCTGCAATATAATGAATTATAGGTGGAAAACCCAAACAATCTGGGAGAACTACATCCTAGAAAAAACAAGAAATCTCCTAAGCAAGAAAACCCAAAGAAGAAAGTCACACAGACACAATTCAACCTACAAAAGCAATAATAGCAGGAAAGAGCAACCACTATTCCTTGATATCTATTAACATAAATGGACTCAACTCCCCAATAAAAAGATATAGGCTATCAGACTGGATACATAAAGAAAACCCAGCATTTTGCTGCATACAGGAAACTCATGTCAGAGACAAAGACAGACACTATCTCAGAGTAAAATGTAGGGAAAAAACTTCCAAGCAAACAGCCCCAAGAAGCAAGCTGGAGTGGCTATTCTAATATCGAATAAAGTAAATTTCCAACCAAAAGTTATCAAAACAGATAAGAAAGACACTTTTTACTCATTACAGGGGAAATCTGTCAGGAGGAACTCTCAATCCTTAACATATATGCTCCAAATTCAAAAGCACCCATTTCATAAAAGAAACCATACTAAAGCTCACAAAATACATTTCAGCCCACACAATAATAGTGGGAGACTTTAATACCCCACTCTCTCCAATGTACAGATCATGGAAACAGAAACTGAACAAGGACACTCTAAAACTAGCAGAGACTATGAACCAACTGGAATTAATAGATATCTACAGAACATATCATCGTAAAACTAAAGAATACACCTTTTTCTCAGCACCTCATGGCACCTTCTTGAAAATTGACCACATAATTGGACACACAATGAGCCTTAATTGATATAAGAAGATTGAAATCCTCCTATGCATACTTTCAGAACATCATGGTCTAAGGCTGATCTTTAATAACAACAAAGACAACAAAATCCCATATACACATGGAAACTAAACAATGCTCTATTAAATGATAGCAGGTTCACAGAAAAAATAAAGAAAGAAATTAAGGATTTTCTAGAATTCAATGAAAGGAAAACATGACATACCCAAACCTATGGGATTCAATGAAAGCAGTACAGAGAGGAAACTCATAGCTCTGAGTGCTTCCAAAAACAAACTGGAGAGACCATACACTAGCAACCTCACAGCACAGTTGAAAGCTCTAGAACAAAAGGAAACAGATACCCAAAATGAGAAGACTGCAAGAAATAATCAAACTTATGGTAGAAATAGACAAAATACAAATAAAAAGAACCATTCAAGGAATCAACAATACCAAGAGCTGGTTCTTTGAGAAAATTAACAAGATTGATAAACCCTTAGCCAGACTAACTGGAGGGCAAGGAGAGAGTACACAAATTAACAAAATCAGAAAGGAAAGTGGCTACATAACAACTGAAACTGAAGAAATTCAAGAAACCATCAGATCCTACTACAAAAGACTATAGTCAACAAAGCTGGAAAATCTGGGGGAAAAGGATGAATTCCTAGACAGATACAAGATACTAAAGTTAAACCGGGACCAGGTAAACCATCTAAATAATCCCATAACACCTAAAGAAATAGAAGAAGTCATCTCCCAAACAAAAAAAAAAGGCCATGTCCCAATGGGTTCAGAGCAGAATTTTATCAGAAATTTATTGAGGACATAATACCAACATTCTCCAAACTATTCCACACGATAGAATCAGATGGAATACTACCTAACTCATTTTTTGAGCCTACAGTAACCCTTGTTCCTAAACCACACAAAGACCCTACAAGGAAAGAGAACTTCAGACCAATCTTACTTGTGAACATTGATGCAAAAATACTCAACAAAATCCTTGCAAACCGAATCCAAGAACACATCAAAACGATCATTCATCATGATCAAGTAGGCTACATACCTGGGATGCAGGGACCGTTTAACATAAGGAAATCCATCAATGCAATCCAGCATATAAACAAACTCAAAGAAAAAAACTACAGGTTCATCTCACTAGTTTTTGCGAAAGCATTTGATAAAATTCAACACCCCTTCATGTTAAAAGTTTTGGAAAAAACAAGAATTCAAGGCCCTTAACTAAATATAATAAAAGCAATATACAGCAAACCAACAGCCAACATCAAATTTAATGGTTGGAAACTTGAAGCAATCTCACTAAAATCAGGGACTCAACAAGGCTTCCCACTCTCCCCCAATCTATTCAACATAGTACTGGAAGTCCTAGCCAGAGCAATTAGACAATAAAAGGAAATCAAAGGGATAAATTTGGAAAGGAAGACATAACAACATCACTATTTGCAGATGACATGATAGTGTACTTAAGCGACCCCACAACTTCCACCAGAGAAATTCTACAGCTGATAAACAAGTTCAGCAAAGTGGCTGGATATAAAATTAACTCAAACTAATCAGTAGCCTTCCTATATTCAAAGGACAAACATGTAGAGAAAGTAATTAGGAAAATGATACCCTTCAAAATATTCACAAAAACATTGAAATACCTTGTTGTGACTGTAACTAAGCAAGTGACGGACCTGTATGGCAAGAACTTCAAACCTCTAAAGAAGGAAATTGAGGAGGATCTCGGAAATTGGAAATATCCACAATGTTCATGGATTGGAAGAATCAACATTTTAAAAAGGGCCATCTTACCAAAAGCAATCTACAGATTCAATGAAATCCCTATCAAAATTCCAACCCAATTCTTCATTGAGTTGGAAAAAGCAATGTATAATTTCCTCTGGAATAACAAAAGACCAAGAATAGAGAAACTCATCCTTAGCAATAAGCAAACCTCTGTGGGAATCACTATCCCTGATCTCAAGCTATATTACAAGGCTATTGTGCTAAAAACTGCTTGGTACTGGTACAGAAATAGGCACGTGGATCAATGGAATGGAATAGAAGATTCAGAAAGGAGACCTCACATATATGGTCACCTGATTTTTGACAAAGGAGCTGTAAACTTTTAATGGAAAAAAAACAGCCTATTCAACAAATGGCGCTGGTCCAACTGGCACTCAGCATACAGAAGAATAAAAATAGACCATTTCATATCTCCTTGTACAAAGCTCAAGTGTAAGTAGATCAAAGATCTCCACATTAAACCAGGTACACTGAAACTATTAGATGAGAAAGTAGGGAAAACCTTAGAACACATAGACACAGGAGAAAATTTCCTGAACAAAACACCAATGGCTCATGCTGTAAGTGGCAAGATTGACAAATGGGACTTAAAGAGATTGCAGTTTCTGTAAGGCTAAGGACACTGTCCAGAAAACAAATCAGCAGCCTACAGAGTGGGAAAAGATCTTTACCAACACCACATCAGATAGAGGCCTAATATCCAAGGTATACAAAGACCTCAAAAAGCTAGACACCAGAGAATCAAACAACCCTATTAAAAATGGGGTACACCTTCATGTTAAAAGTCCTGGAAAGAACAGGAATCCAAGGCCCATATTTAAACATAATAAAAGCAATATACAGAAAACAACAGCCAACATCAAACTTAATGGCGAGAAACTTGAAGCAATCCCACTTAAATCAGGGACTCGACAAGGCTGCCCACTCTCCCCCTACCTATTCAACATAGTACTGGAAGTCCTGGCTGGAGCTATTATACAGCAAAAGGAGATCAAGGGGATACAAATCAGAAAGGAAGAGATAAAAACATCACTCTTTGCCGATGACATGATAGTGTACTTGAGTGACCCCAAAAATTCCACCAGAGAACTCCTACAGCTGATAAACAAGTTCAGCAAAGTGGCCGGATACAAAATTAACTCAAACAAATCAGTAGCCTTCCTATACTCAAAGTACAAACATGTGGAGAAAGAAATTAGGGAAAAGGTACCCTTCACAATCGTTACAAAAACTATGAAATACCTTGGTGTGACTCTAACTAAGCAAGTGAAGGACCTGTATGACAAGAACTTCAAACCTCTAAAGAAAGAAATTGAGGAGGATCTCAGAAAATGGAAAGATCGCCCATGCTCATGGATTAGAAAGATCAACATCTTAAAAATGGCCATCCTACCAAAAGCAATCTACAGATTCAATGCAATCCCCATCAAAATTCCAACCCAGTTCTTCATGGAATTGGAAAGATCAATGTGCAATTTCATATGGAATAACAAAAGACCTAGAATAGCGAAATCCATCCTCAACAACAAAAAACATCTGCGGGAATCACTATCCCTGACCTCAAGCTATATTACAAGGCAATTGTGCTGAAAACTGCATGGTACTGGTACAGAAATAGGCAGGTGGATCAATGGAATAGAATAGAAGATCCAGAAATGAGCCCTCACGTATATGGTCACCTGATTTTTGACAAATGAGCAGTAAACATTCAATGAAAAAAGGACAGCCTATTCAACAAATGGTGCTGGTCCAACTGGCACTCAACATGCAAAAGAATGAAAATAGACCCGTTCTTATCTCCTTGTACAAAGCTCAAGTGTAAGTGGATTAAAGATTTCCACATTAAACCAGATACACTGAAACTATTAGATGAGAAAGTAGGGAAAACCTTAGAACACATAGGCACGGGAGAAAATTTCCTGAACAAAACACCAATGGCTCAAGCTCTAAGGTCAAAGATTAACAAATGGGACTTAATGAGATTGCAAAGTTTCTGTAAGGCTAAGGACATCGTCAAGAAAACAAAACGGCAACCAACAGAATGGGAAAAGATCTTTACCAACACCACATCAGATAGAGGCCTAATATCCAAGGTGTACAAGGAACTCAAAAAGCTAGACACCAGAGAATCAAATAACCCTATTAAAAAATGGGGTACAGAGCTAAACAAATCATTTTCAGTTGAGGAACACGGAATGGCCGAGAAACATCTGAGGAAGTGCTCCACATCCTTAGCCATTAGGGAAATGCAAATCAAAACAACCCTAAGATTTCACCTCACACCAGTCAGATTGGCCAAGATCCAAAACTCAGATGACAGCAGATGCTGGCGAGGCTGTGGAGAAAGAGGAACACTTCTCCACTGTTGGTGGGGTTGCAAGCTAATACAACCACTCTGGAAATCTGTCTGGAAATCCTCAGAAAATTGGATATAGTACTACCTGAAGACCCAGCTATTCTACTTCTGGGCATATACCCCAGAGACACTTTAATACACAACAAAGATATATGCACCACAATGTTCATAGCGGCTCTATTTATAATAGCCAGAAGCTGGAAGGATCCCAGATGTCCTTCAGAAGATGAATGGATACAAAAATTGTGGTACATATACACAATGGAATACTACTCAGCCACCAGAAACAATGACTTAACCAAATTCTTAAGAAAATGGCTGCATATAGAGAATATCATCCTGAGTGAGATAACCCAGTCACAAAAGAACAGACATAATATGCAGTCACTGATAGTGGGATGCTAACCCCAGAGGCTTGCACTCCCCCAGAAACAACTCACAGACTGTATGAAGTCCAAGAAATAAAGAAAACAAAAAATATATATATAATCACAAAAAATGGGGTACAGAGCCATACAAAAATTCTCAATTGAGGAATAATAAATGGATGAGAAACACCTAAGGAAGTGCTCAAAATCCTTAGCCATCATCGAAATGAAAATCAAAACATCCTGAGATTCTAGCTCACACCAGTCAGATTGGCCAAGATCCAAAACTCAGATGACAGTAAATGCTAGCAAGGTTATGTAGAAAGAGGAACACTTTTCCACTGTTGGTGGGGTTGTAAACTCATACACCACTCTGGAAATCAGTCTTGCTATTCCTTAGAAAATTGGACATAGTACTATCTGAAGATCCAGGTATTCCACTTCTGGGCATATACCCCAGAGACACTCCAATATACAACAAAGACACATGCACCACAATGTTCATAGCAGCTCTTTTTATAATAGCCTGAAGCTGGAAAGAACCCAGATGTCCTTCAGTAGATGAATACACACAAAAATTTTGGTACATTTACACAATGGACTACCACTCAGCTATCAGAAACAATGACTCAACGAAATTCTTAAGAAAACAGTTGCATCTAGAGAATATCATCCTGAGTGAGATAACCCAGTCACAAAAGAACAGACATAATATGCAGTCACTGATAATGGGATACTAACCCCAGAAAGCTCTGAACACTCCAGAAACAACACACAGACTGTGTGAAGTTCAATAATCAAAAGAAAAGAAAACAAAACACCATTATGCTCAATTCTCAACACCAAGAAAACTTTGACCAATTCTGGTTTACATCCTGTTTTACATGTACTTTATGCTCATTGTAACCAGTAAGACCTTAATGCACAGTATCAAACCTTTGAAAATGAAAAGCCAAGCATTGCCAAAAACGTATTCATATTTTTTTATACAAAAATGATTAAAATTTGTTCATTTATCTTAGTTTTTAAAAATAAAGTTTTTAAAAAGAATTTCATGAAGTCATTATTTTAAATAGCTGAATAGTACTTCATTGTGTAAATGTACCACATTTTCTGTATCTATTCCTTTGTTGAAGAACATCTGGCTTCTTTCCAGCTTCTAGCTACTATAAATAAAGCTGCATGAACATGGTGGAGCATGTATTCTTGATGTGTTAGAACATATTTTGTATACATGCCCAGGAGTCCTCAGGTTGTACTATGTACAATTTTCTGAGAAACCTCTAAAGTGATTTTCAGAGTGATTGTACCAGATTGCCATCCCACCAAAGTTGGAGGAGTGTTCCTCTTTCTCCACATCCTTGCCAGCATCTGCTGTCATCTGAGTTTTTGATCATAGCCATTCTGACTGGTGTGAAGTGGAATCTCAAGGTTGTTTTGATTTGCTTTTTCCTGATGACTAGGGATGTTGAACATTTCTTTGTGTTTTTAGCCATTCAATATTCATCAGATGAGGATTCTTTGTTTAGCTTTTTTCTCCATTTCTAAATAGGGTTATTTGATTCTCTGAGTCTAACTTGAGTTCTTTGTATATATTGGATATTAGACTCTATTGGATCTAGGATCAGTAAAGATCTTTGCCATTTTGTCTGAATGAGAGTGTCCTTTGCCTTACAGAAGCTTTGCAATTTTATGATGTCCCATTTGTCAATTGTTGATTTTAAACATACGCTATTGTTGTTCTATTCAGTAAAATTTCTGAGATCTTCATTTTCCTTCTTCAGAGACTTGAAGTTAGATCCTTCATTTAGATTCACAGCAAGGTATTTAATTTTTAATTTAATTATATTTAAATTATATATTTTAAATTATTTTTGACAATTGTGAAGGCTGTCATTTCCCCAATTTCTTACTCAGCCTGTTTATCCTTTGAGAAGAAGAAGGCTACTGATTTGTTTGAGTTAATTTTACATCCAGCCACGTTGCTGAAGTTGTTTATCAGCTGTAGGAATTCTCTGGTGGATTTTTTTTGGGGTCAGTTAAATATACTAAAAATGAAAGCACAAGGAAAGTTGTTTTATTTTATTTCTGACTGAAAGTAATTTTAATGAAA
Organism: Micromys minutus; assembly: GCF_963924665.1. Lineage (NCBI taxonomy): Eukaryota > Metazoa > Chordata > Mammalia > Rodentia > Muridae > Micromys > Micromys minutus. Next base: position 12,115,177 of record NC_137969.1, read on the forward strand.
ACTGAGGAAAAAATCATAGTTATAATGGTAGGCTGTGTCTCCAGTAATTCTTACTAGTTGGGGAGTATTCTAGGCCTTCTTGCATAACAAAAATTTTAATTTCTGATGCCTTTAAAATGCTTGTTGCATAGTTTGGCCAAAAGCGTTGGGAGAGAAGATGAAGCAAAGTGAAGAAAAAGAGTCTATTTACTTTTTTTCTTCCCCATCCTGAAAGGAACTGTGCCTTTTCTGCTCATATGCATAGGTGAAAGCTACACACGCTATGGTAACCAGATTCTGGGTGTAGACAGACATGTTCAGTTTTGTGACATAGAATTTTTGTGGTCTTAATACTCTACTATGAATAGAAGTACATGGTGGTGTGGTTGGTATCTGTGAAAGTATCTGACAATTAATGTCCTGGTATACGACCTTCTATGCCGTAAACTATTTAATTTTTACCCCAACTAATTATGCAACTTTGTGTGGAGTAAATTTGAACATGTAGATGTGAATTGCAAAACTGATATTGCAAAATTAGATCCAATGGCTCTACCTACAGAATAAGATTTCTTCCATGGCCAAGCAGTTTGGCTCTAGATTCCTTGCTTTCAAACATTATACAACATCCTCTTCATGTGTCAGTAAAATGACAAATTTATGAAATTGTAAAAGAAGACTCATCTTAGTGATTCCTTTGATAAAGTATGGAAAGATATTGTCTTAAGAAAGTGTATCAGTTAATGGCATTTTTGTTGTGGTGGTTGTTGTTTGGTTGGTTTTTGTTTTTTAAGGCAGAGTTTCTCAGTGTAACTTTGACTGTCCTGGAAATTGCTCTGTCACCAGGCTGGCCTCAGACTCAGTCATCTGCCTACCTCTGCCTCCTGAGTGCTGGGGAGTAAAGGCATGGACCACTACTGCCTGGGTATCTTGTTTTGTTTTATTTATAACCAAATTTTTCTAAAGGTTTCAAGATTTGGCTAAGCCCCTTATCTTATATAAATAATTCCATATCATAAACCATAGGTTTATTTTCCCACTACTTATCTTTAGTAATACTCTGTACCCTGTATCTTGTTCATTCATAGCTTCCATTTTGTATTAGCTTATTGACTATCTAGTCAATCCATTGCCTCTCTTTTAAGCATCAGTTACCTTCCAGGTTCCTACTAGACAGTAACAGTATCCTGAATTCAAAATGGATTTTGTTCTGTAGGCCTCACTCTAAAGGAATAATATATGCATGTGTGTATGTATGCATATATGTATGAATATGTATATTTATTCTTATTATTACATATAATTATTGTAAAATTGTTGTGTTTCATTGTTCGCTTCTTGGATCAGAATTTATGCCATTCATTCCCTCAGCATTGTATTTACTGTGGTTATACCCACAAAGCAGGGGTTTTAAAGAGACATCCTCTCTCGAATATACACCACTAATCCTTTCAGGTGACTCTACATAGTATTTTAAAAATACACTAATGAATAATAAGACATGAGATATGTTTTTTTGAAAATATAAGGAATGTTGGTTTCAATAGCTTAGTCACTATCCTTTGTATAACTGTTTCTACACTGGTCAGTTCAGATTTGAGTTTATATTGAAGTTGACCACAGAAGCCAGGCTGTGGGAGCTGAAGGTTTGCCACAAGTGCCCCACCAATTTTAACTCATTTAGAGAAAGTGTCACATTTGCTCACCTTTGACTCAGATCCAAATTGCTCACTTGTTGTACCCAGCAATCAATGCCAGCTTGCAGTGTTTGTTGAGGAGACTAACTGGAGATACAGCACATTTATGAAATACACACGGAGAGCTGGTGGTGGGAACAGCTGTTCAATTATCCATTTGAATCCAGAGCGTCCGAATACATCATGTTCAGAGTTGGGGAATTTTAGTAATTAGTCTGTCATGAGGAAAACATGGCAAAATAAGTTAGCTGTGCTGTTATTATGGTAATCAATTTGAAATAGAGAAAAATCCAATTAACCAACTAGACTGTGTTAAGTAGTTCACAATTAAGCTCCTTTTTCCTCCTATTAGAAGTCCCAGAGTCATAGAAACTGTCTCAAGTGCCTCTCTACTAACACTATGGGTCTGTGAGGTTTTCTTGAAGAAATGAAGCAACTGATTTTTACATTTTAGATGAATGTCCATTGACAAAGTGAAGAAAATTTTATTTATTGATTCATATCATTTTGGAGATCTTTATATATCTTATCATGAAGACAAATGAATATTTTATTCAGATTAATACAATGATAAATTATTCTAATTTTAGCTTAAATATTTTTATTACTAATTTTTTTTAAATTCTCTTTTTTGTGTAAGATCATTCTTGTAGTTTTCAAAAAAAGAAACATTTACCATAGCATTTTATAGGGACCAGAGTTTTGGAGTTTTCATTTTTTGTCAAAAAGTAATCCTAGACTCATATATAGAAGAGAAAATGAAATATTTTCCTCCACAAAACTTCTTCTTAGAAGCTATCTAGAAAACTTTCTCCATGAGACCCACAAACACTTAGTTGCCAGATAATGCCACATTACTTTTTGACAGAAGCCAATAAAGAACAACAACAAAAATAATAAAACCCTGGCTTGTTTCTAGGAAAGTTATTTCAGGCATCCTTTCTGATGTCCCCAGTGATTCCTCTCTCCCACTCACATACTCAACCCTTGATCCTACCTGGTGTATCATGGGAACCGATCTATAGGGTCTCAAAAATGGAATAGGTGATGTCAATTTCATGGTTAAGTTTTAAAAGATCCCAACTGTGATTTACATAAAAACTCTTTCTAATCAATATGACAATCAAACAGTTTCTTTTATTTGTAGAATATAAATTTCTATATCAAAAGTACCTGCCCCATGTATAACAGAATGAATGGGAAAGAGTCTAGGGCCTGAGGTAATGGACCAGTGGCTAAAGTTGAACTCTTCAGGTTACATGTATAATCTGGAGGCAGTTTACAGGTGTGTACAATATTTGTGCTCCACTGGGAATATAGGAGACAGAAACAGGAACCTTAGAACTTTTACAGGATATGTAGTCTGGCACTCAGAGTGATGGATGTTGAGAGATCCTGTCTCAAAGACACTGGAAGGCATGGATTGACAGCTGGGATTGCCTTCTGACATCCACACATGTACTGTGTCAAAGTCTTGAAAGGGTTAGAGCAATATAGGCTCAGTCAAACTCCAAATATAGTGAGAGAGTAAAATATCATTTTTGGACATATACAATGTCAACAAAGTCATTTCTCCAACATTTCACTCAAGCATATTACCCAGGGAGCCATCTCCTCAGCTCTAGGACTACTTTCTGTTCTTGTTTAAATCAAATACAAGACTTAGAATTGTCTTAACAAAAGCAATGGTAAATTCTCAGTTCATTTTTTTAATAACCTATTTTGTCCTCTTTCCTATTCCCCATGGCATTCACTCCTTGAGGGTGTCTTTGGTTATTCATTAAGGACCCTGGAAGTTTTTGTGACTGAATTTAGTGTATTGTTCATTTTCCTTTTTATGTGCCTTCTCTTCCATCCCATATTACCTTATAAAAGCTCTTAAATAAGGGGGATTGCAAAAATATGGCCTTCCATCTTTTCCCTTTCTCTCAGTTGATTTTGCATCTGCTTCTGGCAGGGACTGAGCATTAGATGGGGTCATAAGAAGGTCTTGATTATATTCCTTCTCTCCCTCCTCCTCCCTCCTGCCTCTTTCAGATTTTAAAATTATAGATCTCCCTCTTGCTCATCATCAGCACCTCAGAAGTGTTTTTCCCCTTCCCCGTTTTCCTCGTCTTTTACCCTGAAAATTAAATTGTCTTTTTTCTTTCTATTTTTTTTCCTCACTTAGCCTTTTGAGTGAAATTTTATCCCATTAAGACCAGCTAAGGCACACTAGCGTGTCATTGATTTCTACATGAATCCTGCATAGCCAAGCTGTTAAACAAATACAACCTGCTGAGTTTCCCTTTTCAATGCATCCTCCACCCCAGGGGAAGCCCACAAATTTCTGTGAAGGTCATTATCATACAGAGATGGCTGGCCACTGAGATGGAGACAGGGGACATGAATGCATGAGTCTTGATCCTTATTTTTTTTTTTTCTATTTTTCTGGGTTTTAGAATACTTAATGAGATCCAAATGTTCAGTCAACTTTAGGTCTCATATGATAGGGGAAAATATTTGTTTCCAAGGCTCTATATTTTATATGTCTAATGGACTGGAGTGGGCTAAGACCAGAACAATGGGGGCATTGAGGAAAGCCACTCAATTCAACCTCAGTCACTCGGAGAGTACAAAAACTTGACTTTGCTCAGTAAGGAGAGGCAGTAGTTGAGATCTCTTGAACTCTCTTCAGCAGCGATAAATAATGAAGGATGTAGAGAAGTGCTGAAAAACTACACAAAAGATTATTTCCATGGTGCTATGTAACATTCTCTGAATGTGAGATTATTAAATAGGAAAACTAGGCTTGTGCTCGTAGCATCAGTGAAAGCACTGTGTTCTCGAGGTATATTGAAACCCTAAACTAGAAATTTGATGGTATTAGGAGGTAGATCTTTAAGAGATAATCAGGTTTAGACTAGGACAAGATAGGTTCAGGGAATGCATGCCACTGGAAAGTTTGGCAGGAGTGAAGAATTGTTAATGCTAATGTTAGTCTGGTGTTTGTTTATCCTGTAACAAAATGTTGGTAGATGGGACCCATTTGACTCACTAGTTCACAGGTCCTGGTTGTCTTGAGTAGAAGACAGCTAGCCGCTGACCTGACATGCTGACATTGGCTGCTATGAATACTTCTAGGATATTCGAGGAAGCTACATAAAAACTATAACTGCTTGCTGCCAAAACATGATGCTGACTTCTGAAGTGTTGCCCAGCCATAAAAGTTTCAAACAGTTTGTGAAAACCAAAAATGTTTATGAAACCTAGATAGCCCTCTAGTTATGTCAAGGCAGAAGAGAAGTGTTTCCTTCAGTGGCCCAACAGAAGACTGTTGCCAACAGTATAGAAAAGGAATTGTCATTAAGCCCAACGGAAAGGCTTCTCTCAAGTGGTCTTTCTTGACTGTCTTTGACCTGTGTTGGGTAAAGAGAACTTAGCTGGTAAGAGAACAAGTTGCTGTAGCAAGAACTATGGTGCTTTCAGCACTGGAAATAGGTGTAGTGGTGAACAGCACTGAACAGCAGTAACAGTGGAAGCATCCCACCCAGTGGAGCTGGCAGTGGCAGGCTTGGTAGAAGTAGGATGTAGGTGAAGAATCCGGAGCAGAACAATGAGGAGGGGCTAAAGTAAAGAGAACAAGAAAGAGGAGCAAAGGCTGAAGCTGGGAAAGAATAGAAGGGAATAAAAAGTGGGAAAAATAACAGACAATGGTCACTGGCAGAGATTTAAGAGAGTGGTTAGGCCTCCAGAGTTAAGGGTTTGTGACAAGAAAGATGATGGCTCAGTATTTAGGAGCACACAGTATTCCTACAGAGTGCCTGAGTTTAGATCCTAGCATCCACATCAGGTCTCAACCACCTTCAGCACTGGTTGCACCTTAGGCCTATCGAGTGTTAAACTAGTTGCTCTAGGGTTTGGGATACTGAGGTCCTAGGCCCCCCATGATGGAATACTTGTCCCAATACATAGGACAGGGATGTGGGCTATAACATCATAAGGTGCCACATTCTGCTGCTCATAGATGCCTTCTGTTACTGCTGGCTGATGTTCAAAGCTGAGGACCACAAGATCTGCTAAGGAATAACAAGAAAAGAGTATCTCTAGTCTGACCCACAAACCCTATCTAAGCTAAGGAAAAGGACTCCATCAACATGGCTGGTAACAAGAGTAGTGTCTCCGTGCTGGATTTCTTCATTTTATCAAAAGAGAATGGGGCATAAGGGCTTCTTTTCTGGCATGGTGAGGTGAAGACACAGTAAGAAGGTAACTTTCTGCCCTCTCCAAGAGTCAAGTGTATCATCACCCAGCTCTTTGCCATCTTAGCCTCCAGAAGAGGAAGCACAGATTCATCTAATGTACAATGTTTTACTACAGCAGCCCGAACTGACTCCAACACAGGTAGTGCCTTAGAAATTGTTCAAAGTCTGCTGACATTTACTCACAGTTCTGCTATGAAATAATCAATGGGAAAAATCAATTTTAATTGCATATTTAATTTAAGTTTTGGGCTCTGTAATTTGTATTTGTTTTATTTTGTACAATATGTACAATGATGGATAAAACAGCATGTAAACACGTGAACTTTATTGGAGACTAATCAGGGTACTTTACCGACATTTTTCATATAATAATCTTGTAGAGAGGATATTGAGCTAGATAATTAAAATACTGGTATTGTAATTATTGTTAACATTCTGTGAATAAATAACCAACCTTCTATGTGGAGACTACAATGGAACTTTGTCAAATTTATATGCTAGTATAAATTCATTCTGTTAGCATGTGTAGGAAAATCTTGAAGCACAAAGGACCAAAAAAATGAGTCTACACCATGAACTCATACAGACCATGTTTCACATTCCAATTCTTAATGTCTGTAGTCTTCAGATGGGACAAAAATACATATTCTACAGAGTTATGATTAGCTAAAATATGGTAGTGTTGGAAGAGAATGTAGTCTATTGATGTCATGATATGCATGTTTAATTCATGGCAGTAATTGTTGTCTCCTGGTTCCTAGGGTCAATGTTCTGTGTAACAATAATGAAAGACAAAGAGAGCACAACTCTGAAAGAGAAAGGAGGGGAAGGTACATGGGAAGGGTAGGTAAAAGGAAGGGGAATGGAGAAAATGTTATGATAATAATGTAATCTCAAATAAATACAATAAAAAATTAGTCAAAGTGTTGCAAATGGTGGGGAATTAAACCACTGGTTTGAGGTCAGAGCTTGAAGTGCATTCAGAACACTGGAGAGACTTCTGATGGTAATGGTGGTAAATTCCGGAATTCTCTCTCTTGCCCCTTTAATTTATTGAAAGGATAAAATAATTAGCTTGATTTACTTTGTTTATGGTGATGTAAATTAGGAATCCTTCCCTCTTCTGATTCAATAAATTGAGAGCAGTGTACAGAGTAGAAATGGGGAAACATGGTCAGTTTGAAGTTCATGCTTTATTTTCTAAGTGTATTGTCTTAGATGTGACATTGAAATAGTCTATGATTCTTAAAGTTTCTCTGCCTATAAAATAGGACTAGTCTATATTTACTGAGTAGTTGAAAGGATTAAATGAGTTAATTGTGAAAATTTCATTTTAAATTATTTTTTATCAGAGACCATTATAAACATTAGGAAAATATAGATGAATGACATAGACCATCTGTAACTCCAGGGTTATTAAATTCTAATGACAGAAAATAGGTTTTACCTCTGAAAATATAAGGCCAGAGATGAAGACTTAATTTGATGTTGATCACACTTGACAATATTGTGTTCAGTGATTTTGTAGATAACGCACAGACATGTTGAACAACGTTTTGAGTTTCCTTTCAGGAATGACTTCCCAAAAAAACATGCCAGTGAATAGCAAGCTGGATGTTTATCAGAGTCATAGTTTAGATACCATGTTCTAAAAGAATATATGCTACATGGCCTTACATCTAATTTAAAAAGTGTGTACAAGCTACTTGTTTAAAAGTTAGAATCCCATGGTTTTTAACTACAAATGATTTTATCATGCTCACTATAAATGAGTCTTTATAATCATCAAAGCCATAAATCCTTGAAATTTGTTGATATTTGACATTAGAGGATGAGCTATTGGTGTTCTGTTCAGGAAATTTTCTCCTGTGCCTATGTGTTCTAAGGTTTTTCGTACTTTCTCTTCTAATAATTTCAGTGTACCTGGTTTAATGTGAAGATCTTTGATCCACTTGCACTTGAGCTTTGTACAAGGAGATAAAAAAGGGTCTATTTTCATTATTCTGTATGGTGAGTGCCTGTTGGACCAACACGATTTGTTGAAGAGGCTGTCCTTTTTCCATTGAATGTTTACAGCTCCTTTGTCAAAAATCAAGTGAGCATAAATATGAAGGCTCATTTCTGGATCTTCTATTCAATTCCATTGATCCATGTTCCTATCTCTGTACCAGTACCATGCAGTTTTTAGCACAATTGACTTGTAATATAGCTTGAGGTCAGGGATAGTGATTCCCAGAGATATTTTCTAGTTGTTGCGGATGGATTTCGCTATTCTAGGTCTTTTGTTATTCCAGACGGAATTACACATTACCTTTTCCAACTCTATGAAGAATTGGGTTGGAATTTTGATAGGGATTGCATTGAATATGTAGATTGCTTTTGGTAAGATGGCCATTTTACAATGTTGATCTTTCCAATCCATGAGCATGGGAGATCTTTCCATTTTCTGACTCCCATTTTCTTCTTTAGAGATTTGAAGTTCGTGTGATACAGATCCTTCACTTGCTTAGTTAGAGTCACAGCGAGGTAATTCATATTGTTTGTGACTATTGTGAAGGGCATCTTTTCCCTAATTTCTTTCTCCACATGTTTGTCCTTTGAGTAGAGGAAGGCTACTGATTTATTTGAGTTAATTTTATATCCAGCCACTTTGCTGATCTTGTTTATCAGCTGTAGAAGTTCTCTGGTGGAACTTTGGGGTCACTTATGTACACCTTAATATCATCTGCAAACAGTGATGTATTTACTTCTTCCTTTCCAATTTGTATCCCTTTGATTTCCTTTTGCTGTCTAATTGCTCAAGCCATAGTACTATGTTGAATAGGTAGGCGGAGAGTGGGCAGCTTTGTCTAGTCCCTGATTTTAGTGGGATTGCTTCAAGTTTCTCACAGTTAAGTATGATGTTGGCTATTGGTTTGCTGTATATTGCTTTTATTATGTGTAGATATGGGCCTTGTTTTCATGTTCTTTCCAAGACTTTTAGCATGAAGGGGTGTTGAATTTTGTCAAATGTTTTCTCACCATCTAGTGAGATGACCATGTAGTTTTTTACTTTGAGTTTGTTTATATGGTAGAATATGTTGATGGATTTCCATATATTAAACTATCCCTGCATCCAAAGGATAAACCCAACTTGATCATGGTGAATAATCATTTTAATTTGTTCTTGGATTCAGTTTGCAAGGATTTTGTTGAGTATTTTTGCATCAATGTACATAAGTGAGATTTGTCTGAGGTTCTCTATCCTTGTAGAGTCTTTGTGTGGTTTAGGAATGAGGGTTATTGTGGTCTCAAAATATGAATTAGGTAGTTTTCCATCTGATTCTATTTTGTGGAATATTTTGGAGAGTATTGCTATTAGGTTGTCAATAAATATATGATAAAATTCTGCACTGAACCCATCTGGACATGGCCTCTTTTTGGTTGGGAGGCTTTTGATGACTGCTTCTATTTCTTTAGGTGTCATGGGATTATTTAGATGGTTTACCTGGTTCCGGTTTAACTTTAGTATCTGGTATCTGTCTAGGAATACATCCATTTCCTCCAGATTCTCTATCTTTGTTGAATATAGGCGTTTGTAGTAGGATTTGATGATTTCTTGAATTTCCTCAGTTTCAGTTGTTATTTCTCCACTTTCATTTCTGATTTTGTTAAGTTGTATACTCTCTCCTTGTCCTGTAGTTAGTCTGGCTAAGGGTTTATCAATCTTGTTAAGTTTCTCAAAGAACCAGCTCTTGATTTTTTTTGATTATTTGATTGGTTCTTTTTGTTTCTATTTGGTCAATTTCTGCTCTGAGTTTGATTATCTTGCTGTCTACTCCTCTTGGGTGTATCTAGTTCCTTTTTTTCTAGAGCTTTCAATTGTCTTGACAGGTTGCTAGTGTATGCTCTCTCCAGTTTCTTTTTGGAAGCACTAAGAGCTATGAGTTTTCATCTCAGTACTGCTTTCATTGCTTCCCATATGTTTGTGTATGTTGTGTTTTCATTTTCATTAAATTATAGAAAATCCTTAATTTCTTTATTTCTTCTCTGACCATGCTATTGTTTAATAGAGTATTGTTTAGTTTCCATGTGTATATTTGATTTTTGATGTCTTTATTTTTATTAAATACCAGCCTTAGTCCTTGGTGATCTGAGAGAATGCATGGGAGTATTTCAATCTTCTTATATCTATTGAGGCTTGTTTTGTGACTGATTTTATGATTAATTTTTGAGAAGGTGCCGTGAGGTACTGAGAAGGTATATTCTTTTGTTTTAGGATATGTTCTGTAGATGTCTATTAATTCCAATTGGTTCATAACCTCTGCTGATTTCACTGTGTCCTTGTTCAGTTTCTGTTTCCATGATCTGTCCAATAATGAGAGTGGGGTGTTGATGTCTCCCCTTCTTATTGTGTGTGGTACAATGTATTTTTTGAGCTTTAGTGGGGTTTCTGTTATGAATATAGCTGCTCTTGCATTTGGATCATATATGTTAAGGATTGGGAGTTCCTCCTGACAAATTTGCCCTGTAATGAGTAAAAAATGCCCTATCTTATCTTTTCTGATAACTTTTGGTTGAAAATCTACTTTATTCGATATTAGAATGGCCACTCAAGCTTGCTTCTTGGGGCAGCTTGCTTGGAAGGTTTTTTTCTCAACCTTTTACTCTGAGATTGTTTCTATCTTTGTCTCTGAGATGAGTTTCCTGTATGTATCAAAATTTTGAATTTTGTTTATGTATCCCATCTGATAGCCCATATCTTTTTATTGGGGAATTGAGTCCATTTATCTTAACAGATATTAAGGAATAGTGGTTGCTGTTTCTTGATATTTTTGCTTGTAGAGGTCTAATTTTCCCTGTGTGTTTTTCTTCTTTTGGTTTTCTTGCTTGGGAGTTTTCTTGTTTTTGCTAGGATGGAGTTTCCCTTTTTTTATTGGGTTTTCCACCTACAATTTGTTGTAGTGCTGGGTTTGTGGTTAGATATTGTGTAAGTTTAGTTTTGTCTTGGAATATCTTGGTCTCTCTATCTATGGTGATTGAGAGTTTTGCTGGGTATAGCAGCTTGGGCTGACACTTCTTTTCTCTTAGGGTCTGCATGATGTCTGTCCAGGATCCTCTAGCTTTCATAGTCTCTGTTTAGAAATCAGTTGTGATTCAGATTGGTCTGCCTTTATATGTTACAGGACCTTTTTCCCTTACTGCTTTTAGTATTCTTTCTTTGCGTTAGGCACCTGGTATTTTGACTAATATGTGTCGGGAAGAATTTCTTTTTTGGTCCAACCTATTTGGAGTTCTTTAGGCTTCTTTTATTCTATGGTCATCTCATTCTTAATGTAGGGAAGTTTTCTTCTACGATTTTGTTGAAGATATTTATTGTGCCTCTTAGTTGATACTCTTCTCCCTCTTCTATTCATATTATCCTTAGGTTTGGTCTTCTCATTGTGTCCTGGATATCCTGGACATTTTGGGTTAGGAGGTTTTGGCTTTTGCATCTTTTCTGACTATTTTGTCTTTGTTTTCAATGTTGTCTTTAGCCTCCAAGATTCTCTATTCCGTCTCTTGTAGTCTGTTTGAGATGCTTGCATCTGTGACTCCTGATTTCATTTTTACGTTTTCTACCTCTAGGGTTGTTTCTTTTAGTGTTTTCTTTATTGTTTCCATTTCCATTTTATAGTCCTTCTTCCATTCCTTCATCTCTTTGGTTCTGTTTTCCTCTAATTCTTTGATTTTTTTCAGTGCTTTTCTTGTTTTCTCCTTAAAAAATTCTATTTCTTTATGTTTTTCCTCTCGTTCTTGTTTAAAGATCTCTATCATCATCTTGATGTATGATTTCGGTCTGAGACTTCTGTTTCTGGAATTCTGCTGTTTGCTGTGATGGGAGAGCTGGTTTCTGCTGTTGCCAGGTTGTCTTGGTTTCCCTTGGGTAAGTTGTTTCATTGTCCTCTTGTCATATTGTTGTCTTGATTATATTTGGTCTTGTTGTCAGTGATTGGATCCTGTTTCTCTTGTGTACCTGGTCTGTGTCCCTGAATTTCAGCTTCTCCTGGTGTCAGACAGCCTGAGGGTTTGTTCTGAACACAAGGGCCCTCTGGGTGGAAACAGAGTCCTGGTGGCAGAGATCCTGCTCTTCTGAATCAATGGGGTGGGTGCCTTCTAGGTGCTAGGCCCAGACCTCTCTGCACCCCAGCTACTCTCAGAGCAGTCCCACCAGGCTTGTGTCCCTGGGTCTCTGCTGTTCCTGGTGGCAGATGGCCTGAGTGCCTGTTCTGCGCGTATGGACCCTCTGATTGGAAACTGACTCTCTACAACTGAGTTCATGCTCCCCTAATCAAATTGGGGGTGTGGGGGTGCTTTGCGGGCACTCAGCCCAGACCTCTCTGCAGACCTAAGGCTTTTAAAAGTCACTATTTAACCCAGACTGGTATTTAATAAACTCCCTCATAGTTGTCATTTATTCTTACTTCTATCAAAGACATTTATCATTAGAAATACATTTTCATTCTTCATCCTGCATCCTGAAAATAGTGTTTATAAATACATTCTCCACCTTTTAACATAAATCAGATAGCCACCCCCAACAATTCTGAACATAATACTTGAGCTCAGATAAAAATAGCATTTATCACACTGACAGTTAAGACTGGTATTTGGACATCAGGCACTGGAAAGCTGTGTGTTCTTAAGGTTTAAATATGGTTTTAAAATACCTCTCCAGGTCATCTTGGAACTCCATGAACACATTATCACAAATCTACACAGTATCACACTCAATTCCTGCCATATAACTTAACATTTCTATTTTCAGAACTTTAAGAAACTTAGTCCAGTTTGAGAGAAGATTTAACATACAGTTTGTGGGGAAAAATGATGGGCACATTTTGTTTTGATCTTGTCAGTGTCACTTCCTGGCACCAACATTTATGAACATAAAAGACAATGCACTTCTGATCTTCAAGTCAGAGCTGTGTTTGGAGACAGCCATGTAACATTATCTATCACTGTCCTTTAAGTGCTACCTGAGCTCACTGGCTGACATTACTTAAGCACAAGTTTTGTTATTCTCCTAATTAAAAACATTGGGACTTAAAGGCACCATGTTTCTTTTTAAGTTTGACATGGAGTGCAACTGAAGAAAGTTAATTGAGTTCACAAGCAGAATATCACCACAGAAACATCTGGAAAGTTGACTCACATATAAATATTCATTTTTCAGTTCAGGCTTTTAGGGATGGGTGCATAAGAAAATGTAAAAGACACTTCTGAGTCACAATCCTGCTTCAGATAGTGTTTCTAAGCATGCTCATTAATTAACAAGAAACAATGAGATTACAGCACCATATTGAATGAGGAAACTGGGGCAGGAAAGTAAAAGTTGCAGACCCAGAAGCTGGTAGACACAAAGATCAAACTCTGATTCCACATTCCAGATATTATTGTCATTATATGATGTTATATCATAGAAGAAAGAATGATTGGAGTGTGTCACTAAAATCTCGAATCAGTTGTCTTTGAACTATTGTAGGATAAGTTATCTCAAGTGGACCTGACCTATAAAAGAGATCAGAGTTATGAAAATTTTCCTGTTGGATTCAGAATGAGGAGCAAAGTGCCATGCTGTGGGCTGGAGCATATGTAAAGCAAGATGAACCCTGCGAAGAAGGGTAATCATTGCATGTTGTCCAGGGCACAATCTGAATCCAACTCGCCATGTAATTTGGCATAGCCTGTAACATAGAATCCTCACAGTGCCCGTACATTGACATAAATATATTGATTAGTATTCTTTAGCTTAATCCATAGCTTTTATCATGGATAGAATTTTACCATAGAGAGTTCATGTTGCATGAAACAGAAGAGCTGGTGGAGAAATGAAAGGTCCCAGGTCAGTACTCCATTTAACATGTTCTCCATAAGACATGCGATTGAGTAAAACTAGATTTGAGGAAATCAGGCTTTGCCCATGAGTTTAAGGGAAGTCACTTTTATTGTAACTAATAACAACCAGTGACACCCATGTTATTATCTCACCTGAAAAATATCCAGATACAACTGAATGATTAGTGTAAATCTCTAATATATTCACATATAAAAAATGCAAGGTAGTATGTGAGTTTTCTATTGCTGCATAAGAAAGGATCAAAATTAATGAAGTATAAAAATATACATTTCCTACCTAACAGTTTTTGTCCATTTGAGTTTTGAACATGGCTCGAGTGGCTTCCATAGTCTCTCCAGGGAATTCTCTTCTGGGATGGAGTGGGGTCTTCCAACCCCCATGTTTCTGTTGACATTGTATCCATGTTGTGTGATGTTTCCATTTTTAAACTAACCAGAAGCCATGGTAAGCTGGAGGATCTCCCTCAGCATCTTTGGTCTCATGCTGCTCTGTAGAACATGCTTACTTGTTCTTTTGAGACCAGTACATTTTTTTTTCTAATATTATATAACTGTGACCTCTTATACAGGCCATGGGATTAGACACTTTCTCTTTTAATTGGATTTACATCAACTGATTTGGAATTTTAATTATATCTGTAAGACATCTTCTATACAATATAACATCATCACAAGCAAGATATCCCATCAAACTTACAAATTCTTTATACACACACACACATATACATGCACACACATGCATGTGGATGCATTTACTTGTTTTGGATACATGGTATTGATATAATCTGAATTGGTCTTGAACTGACTATGGAATTAAAGATAATCTTCAACTTCTGATCATCCTGTTTCTATTTTACAGTTGCTAGAATAACTGTAGAGTACCACTAAGATTGGCTTTACAAATCTTATTTACAACTCTGTAGCATGGATGGAAGTACAGTTGTTAAAGTTTGAAGGCAATGTTATCATCCATCCTATAAGAGGGCTCTGGGGAATGAGAGCCAATAACTTGCTGTGGAAGAAGTTAATATTTGAAAGCTACAGTTGGGTCCATGGTAAAGACCTTCTTGTGTTTGTTTCTTACTATCTGGAAATTAGCACAAAACCCCTTTAAATTCTAAAAAAACCAAAACAAGTGCAAACTAAAACAAAATGTGTGAAGCTCCTGAACATCAGCCCCTAAAATTTTCCTGTTTGTAAAAAGCTCTAGGTTTCATATCCTGAATATCTGCATTTCAGTTCCAGGTTGCATGCAACCTAGCAGTATTTTGTCAATTTTTCTGAGTCTATTTTGCAATTTCATTTTTCCTATGGGATATTTTCTCATAAAGCTGTGGGGGATTTGAATAATTTAATATTTGTAAAATATTTAGAAAGCTACAGACACATAGACATGAACACAGAAAGCTTCATCTTTTATCTCATTAACAATCATGTTTTAGTATCTGTGTCATTAGAACTCTAAGAAGTAGGTATTACTATTCTCTCCAATTCACTCAGACACAGAGCACGGAAATACATGGTTTAAAACTAAAGTGCTGGCAGACATGCACTGGAGATTGCATATAGGCAGTCTAGTTTCTAATGAAATTTTACTAGCAAAAATAGACACCAGGGACCTTTAGAGGCAAACTCATTGTGTGGGAAGAAAACAATCTCATTGATTGCCATAAATCAATGCTTGGGATAATATGCTGGGTATGAGGGATAGGGGGGCTCTGGTCCTTAGCTCAACATATGGATAAAACTGAATGTCACTCCCAATTAGTTATGTTGAAATAAATAATATTCCCTGAAATAAAGTCAATTGTATGAGAGTAGAATTGTTTAATCCTATTTACAGTTGATTTTCAGTAGCTAGAGCAGAAAAGTCTATAACTTGTACTTTCCAAGGAGCAAGCATTTGTACTCTGCCATCCCTATGTTGACATCTTCACAGCCACTGGTGTTAGGACAAAAGGCCTTTAAAAAATAACTTGGTCATGAAAATGTAACCCTCATGAATAGGTTTAATGTCTGCTATAAATATGTCCTTACCAAAATTTGGAGATTGTTAATGTGTGAATATTATGAGGTATAGCCTTTCAGAGGCATCAGAAAGTAAAGAATCCTCCTTCATGAGGGGGATCAGGAGCCCTACTAATAGGAGGCCATTGTAAGAAGTTGGTCCTTCCCTGTCTATTTTCTTACACTGCAGAAAGATGCAACACTTGTTTTCCAGTGGATGTAGCATTAAAATGCCATCTTGGACAGAAATCAGTAGATAGCTAACCTATCTGTTGCCTTTGCTTTGATCTTTGGCTTCTGAGTCTCTAGAATAGTAAAAATAAATACTTGTTCTAATGTCTCTTTTTATATACTCTATTATAGAAGAAGAAAAACAATTAACAGTGTTCTTACAAAATGTACTGGAGACCTCTCTGGCCTTCTTTGAGTCATAGGAAGAAATGAAAAAAAATTATCAGTCTTCAACCCAGTGAAGGTCTTTAGTAGAGCCAAATTATTCCAGCAGTTTACAGTTTACAGAACCATGAGATGCAAGTTTTTGCTGTTTTTCAGTCCTCTAGTCTATGGTATTTGGATCTAGAATTCCAAATAGGTATTACTTAGTGATAACAACTAAGTTTATGGCTACAACTGAAGCCACTGGGTGTGAGGAACCAAGCACAGAGTTACTATGGCTGGTTAGAATAATGCCCCCTTAAAAACACTCAGTAGGTCACAAAGAGGTAGGCTGTAAACTGAGAGTTTTAGCATGAATTGTTCTGGCTTGAGGCGTCTAAAACCCCTGTTTCTAACAGGTTGAAGAGATCCCCCTGAATTTCTCATTAAACCTTGACACAGCTCTGCTGTTTTCTTGCAGTGAAAGGAGATGTATGGCTAAATAAACACCTAGTAGACTCATCAAAGAAAACCAAAAGATGGTAGTAGATGTGGGACCTTCTAGTGGACTTCATCTGTCAGTAAAGTCATTTTGGCAAGGCACAATTCTATAAAATAAGCAAGCTATACCTATAAACGTTAAAGGGTAGGAGAAAACTGAGAAATGCTGGGCCTCTTAATCATTTTGTCATATAGAGATGGCATAAAGTGGATATTAGATAGACAGACTGATAGCATTTTTGAGAATTGTGTATTTGCATAAAAGTAACCAACATTTGAATGTTTTATTGTGAGGCAAGTGTGATAACCACTACACTACAGAAACCCCCAAGGGTTTTGCTGTACGATAGCAGATATAATACTTATTCTAAAAGAAATGGGATGAAATTTTTATTCATCGAGTCAGATCCATGTAATAATTGCCTCTAATCCAAAACTTTCTGTTTTCTGGAGTTTTTTAACCTTAAAAATGTAACACTGCTAATCTCAAAAACAACTTACAGAAACTAAATATGTTTGTCTTGTTCATAATTGGATGCCCAGGTGTTTCTTATTCACTAAAACAGGATTTCAAACAAGCTTTTGAAAAAAAAAAATACAAACCTTTTTTTGGGATGGCAGGTTGTATTTCACATTTTCTTCTTCTGCTGGTTGTTGCCAAACTTATTATTATGTGGAAGACCAAAAACCCAGAGCAGAGTGACCAAAGACAGTTGGGTGCCCCAGAGAAGTTTATTTTTAGGCTTTCCACGATAACATTCTGGTTCCTATTTTTCACATCCAATTTGGTATGATTCTACGGGGAACTTGTTAGCTCACTAGAATTTAGCAGGATTCAGGTTTTTTGTACAATAGACCCTCTTTGTTGTTCTATTTAATCAAAAGGAAAAATAGAAATAGGGTAGAAGAGAAAAGAATTGTATTCGATGGATGGGTTCTGACTCATGGGAAGATTTAGCCTGAATATTTCACTCATGATTTCCTCTGAGATGGGCTTTCTTAAGAGCAGACTATTCCCAAATAATTCAACCATGCTGCCTCTATACATCTTGGTCTCTAGTTTATCTTCTTACTGAGTGAAGACCAGCAGCATTTCAATTCATCAAGCTGGGTGCTATTTAGAGTCTAGCCCTTTGCAGGCCAATTGATTGCAAACTGAGGGGAAAGAGAAAGGTTAGAAAAGAGGTCTCCCCTGAGATATGTCTATTATCAAAATAACTGCTATTGAAAGTTACTTAACAACCCTTTTTCCAATGAAGAAGAGTTCAGACATATTTTACATAGAGAAAAAAGACTGTGTGTGTCATTGAGTTTCAGAAAGCCTGTACAACAATAGTCACAAAAGGCCAAGTCATTGGTTTCAGACTTAGAACTATATAACTCAGGAGCCTGGTATTTTTCTCTTCCTTTAACCCAATGGGTCATAATTTTCCTCCTTTGGGTTTGCTTCTTCAGTAATAGAATTTTCTATCATGATTTATTGTGAAGGCTCTTGTGAGGATTTTTCTTCTGGATGGGAAGGCAGCACATTTGGTGTGATTCTCACAGCGTTCTTTCTGTGTAGCAAGCAGAACTCAAGGAGGCACAATTGGAAGAAGAAAAGGTAAATGGAAGGGAAAACTGCAGAATTGTATAGGCTCAAAATGTATTGGCAGATTGGAGCCTTGTTGTATCTGAAACAGCAAATCCCGGTTTCAGGATCATGACCAAATAGGAAGATAAAATGAGGGTGTTTTAGTGATGTTAATTTTCATAAGGGACCTCAGGCCCCTTCTTTTCTCTGAATAGAATTGGAGGAGGAGAGGAGATGGTTTTATTTTGCAGAGTTGCTGCCAAGAAGCACCACAAGTAGGACAATTTGAACAACAGAAGTTTATTGCTAATGCTTGACATGGAAATATACAACCAAGGTGTGGGTAGGACGATGGATGTGAGCCAATGAGATATCTGCCTACTCATGTACTTTTCACATTGTCTTTCTGCCTTTCATTTACCTGTGTTCAGATTAAACTAATGTATAAGGACACCACTCATCTTGGATTAGGGTCTTCTAAATAACCTCCTGTTAACTTCACTATTAACAATTACATCAAAATGAGATCAAATTTTGATGCACCATAGGATAGAATTTCTTCATATGAATTTGGCATAGCAGAGGTAGAACAACATGCAGGGGAGAATACAACCTTAGACCAAAGGAGCCTCATCTCAAATTTAGGAAAGCTGCCCAGCCTTGTTGGCAATGTTTCCTTCGTTTCTCTGCACTTCAGCTTCTTCTTATATTTTGGTAAAATAATGATGCCAGATAGGCTGGTGTGTTCTATTTTTTTCAATACTAAAAGAAATAAAAGGTGGAAAATCACTTTAGAATAAAACAAACTCTTTACTCAAGGATAATTTGGTCAGGGAAGAAAGAAAGAAAAAAAAATTAAGGACTTCCTGAAATTTAATGAAAATGTTGACACATCATACCCAGATTTATGGCACACACTGAAAGTAGTGCGAAAGGGAAAATTTACCGCACTAGGTGCTCTGGTAAAGAAACTGGAGAGATCTTACACTAGCAACTTAACAGCACGCCTGAGAGCTCAAAAAAGGGGGGCGGGGAGCAAATTTACCCAAGAGGAGTAGTTAGCAGGAAATAGTCAAACTTAGAACTGAAATCCACCAAATAGAAACAAACAGAACAATACAAAGAATCAACAAAATCAAAAGCTGGTTCTTTGAAAAAATCAACAAGATAGATAAACCTCTAGCCAATGTAACTAGTATCCAAATTGACAAAATCATAAATGAAGAGGGAGACATAACAATAGAAACTATGGAAATTCTAAAAAAACATCAGATCCTAATACAAAAGCCAATACTTAACAGAACTGGAACATCTAGATGAAATAGATGGTTTTCTTGAAATATACTAAATACCAAAGTTAAATCAAGGACAGGTAAACTAGATATGCATAGACCCATATCCCATAAGAAAATAGAAGTCATCAAAAGCCTCCCAACCAAAAATTAGACCAGAACAAGTTAGATTTAGTTCAGAATTCTACTAGACCTTCAAAGAAGATCTGATACAAATATTTGAGATTCCACTTTGCACCAATCAGAATGACTAAGATCAAAACCTCACGTGATAACACATATTGGTGAGGATGTGGAGAAAGAGTAACACTTCTCCATTGTTTGTGGGGTTGCAAATTGGTACAATCATTCTGGAAATTAGTTTGGATGTTCCTCAGAAAATTGGAAATAGATCTATTTAAAGACTCAGAAATCCTGCCACAAGGGCATGTGGATGTTCATTGCGGCCAGAAGCTAGAAAGAACCCAGATGTCCCAGGACAAAAGAATGTATACAGAAAATATGGTTCATTTACACAATGGAGTACTATTCAGCCATTTATAAGAGGACATCCTGAGTTTTTCAGGCAAAGATGGAACTAGAAAAATATTATCCCGAGTGAGGTAACTATGACCCAAAAGGACATGCATAGTTTATACTCACTAATATGTGGACATTAGCCAACACAAAACAAACTGTACAGTTTACCCAAGATACAGTCCACAGAACACAAAAAGGTCAACAAGCTGAAGGTTGCAAGTGAGGATGCCTCACTTCCACTTGGGAGGAAAAAGAAAGCATCCACAAGGGGGGAGGGAGGGATCTGGAAAGAAAGAAACCTTGGGTGTCAGCAGAGGGAAATATGATCTGGTATTGTGTGGAGGAAAAGGACTGAAGCTCTGACTGCCAGCAGAAAGAACAGAAACAGGTGACTTCAGGAGGTAGGAGGATGGGACGACAATCCATGATATACCAGAGACCTGGAAGGTAAGAGACCCTCAGGATTCAAAGGGGGGGCCCTAGATGAAGTACCCTATAGTAGGGAGAGGAAACTTATAGAACCCACCTCCAGTAAAAAGACAGGGCTTGAAGTGAACGATAGGGTTGCCATCCCACAGTCAAAACTCTGATTCATGATTTTTCCTGTCTGAAAGAACTGCAGGGATATAAATGGAGAAGAGCCTGAGGAAAAGAAGGTTCAGGGACAGGCCTAAAAGGGGATTCAACTCAAGGGGAGACCCCAAGGTCTGACTCTGCTACTGAGGCTATAGAGTGATCCTAAAAGGGGCCTGTCATGACTGCCCTCTGAAAGACCCAACAAGCACCTAAAAGAGTCAGATGCAGATATTTTTACCCAACCAATGAACAGAAGCTGCAGACCCATGTGACTGAATTAAGGAAAAGCTGGAAGAAGCTGAGGAGGAGGGTGACCCTGTAGGAGGACCAGCATTCTCAATTAGCCTGAACCCCCCAAATCTCATAGACCCTGGATTACCAACCATGTAGCAAACACCAGCAGATATGAGGCCTCTCACACATATACAGAAAAGGACTGCTGGGTCTGGATTTAGCCAGAAAAGATGCACTTTAAGAGACTGAAGGGCTCAGGGAGTTTAGAGGTCTGGTAGAGTGGATGGGATGAGGACATCCTCATGATATTGGATGTGGAACATTAAGAGGGTGGACCAGGAAGGGAATAAAATCTTGAGTGTAAAAAAGAAAATCTACCGTTATATTTGATTTGCTTTCTTGAAGGATTTTTTTTTTTGCCTTCAAAAGAGAAAAAAAGTAAGATGAACCCACAAAACATCCAGTCTTAGCTTCATTATATTCTGCTAACCAAATAGCCCCCCAAAATGCCAGAGTAAACCCAGTAGACTTTGGGTGTTGTTGAATATGGCAATTGCCTGTTGACTTTTGGTTTCATGTTGTGAAATGAATCATAAAGGGAAATGAGTCAGCGAGTCAGAAAGACCTATTCCTCTAATAGGTGTGAACCAAGATTTCCTTCTTTTAAAAATTATGGACAATTTCCTGCCTTGCAATAATTTTCTGAAAGAATTTTGCATGCAACTTCTTTTCTTGCAGCTACTGTCTGAGGAATAATTCATGAAATTTCTCCAAGAGGGAGCACACCTCCTGTGAGATGATTAGCCTAACCTATGATGAAAAGAAATGAAAAAGATTAGGATGACAGATACCGTGCCCAGTCCTGGAAGCAAAGCAGGCTTTCTATTCCACCGAGGAGTGGGTACAGGGGCCGTCTGTATCCACTGCCCAAGCCATGACTCATTCTTTTTACTCCTAGAAGTCTCAGCCCAGATATTGTTATGACAAAGTATAATTTTCTCAAGCTGTGACATTTGTTCTGAGTCACCTGATATAAAAACCTACCACACACTTCCCTCACTTTGGTCATGACTAACATGCACAACATACTGAACTTGGAGTTATTGTATTGTTATGTCAGTCAAGCAACTTGGGCAGTTATTATCATAAAGGGGATATTAGGCATGATGCATTTTCCAAAACAAATACAAAGATGAAGATGGCTGTTATACTGCCTTGTAGAAATACTTGTAAATTATTGTATTTTTAACTCCTTGTAAGAAACATTAGGCCAATCCCCAAGGTTCTTTACCCTGACCATACTTTCTAAAGGTTGTTCGGAATTACTCTCAAACATGTAGAAATTAAATCATTCAAACTGAGACTATAATAAAGTTCCTCATAAAAGAGAAGGACAGGGTAAGGAAGCTTTATTGTTCCTGCCGAGCTGAGTTTAAGAAATAGGTCTGAGTTTCCTTCAAGGCACATCTATCTGCTATGAAGAAATAATATTTTCCAGAATACATTTTTTAGTAAGAGATCTGATGATATTTTAAATTTTATATTAAAATTTGTTTGCCTTTCCCAAGCCCTGATGTTATACCTCATACATAGAAGTCACTTAATAATTCTTTGTGAGATTACTAGATAAACTAAAAAAGAGAAAATATATTATTACTTTGAAGATATGGTAAAGATATGTGTTTCTTCCTCTTGGAGAAAGTTGGGATTCCTATCAAAGAATTATTAATCTTTTGCTATGACAAAGAATGTCATGAGGACTTTCAGGTTGGTATATATTGTTTGTTTCTTTGGTCATGGTCTAAAAGAAATGACCTTCATATTTCAAGAAATTAGCCATTGTACACAGCAGCTTTGTAAAAATGGAGGTGATAGAAGATTTTGTATTGTTTGCTTTCATTCTTGTACTGTTTATTTTACTATCTTTTTTCATTAAAATGAGAACATGGTATCCTAGAAGACAGAGAGAGACTCTCCTATAACTCAGGAAGCTATTCAGACCTACAAGGCTCAGCATTAAACTTTGGGGAAGATTCATGAGGGTGTGTAACAATAGACAATTGCTGAGGAAGAACCAATTGGTTTCCATGAAGGTGCCTTTAAGTTGTGCAGACCTGTGAGGACACAGCTCTCCTGAGTCCCTATCTCAGTGGCAAGGAATTTGAGGTCATGCATGTGCTCCCACACAGGATTAATTCCAATAAAAACATTGGTTAACCTTGATAAACTCAGATTGGATTGTTTATTATTTGGTCATATGATTA
>NC_137969.1:12143315-12240815 GCF_963924665.1 Micromys minutus
ATTTCATCAAGGAAAATGCCATGAAAGGGCCATGCTATTCATTACTGTAGCCTTGGGACATCCATTAGACAAACTCAAGCATCTCTGGAAAACAGAAAACATTAATTTCCTTCTAAACCTAGTAGATAATATCATTGTTGTCTGCACAACTCTCAGCTTAGCCTTTACATTAGTCTTCAGCACTGACTTCTCTAAGGGATGCAACAACATCAAGAAATGCCAAGGAATCTGTGCTCTAGAGTGTTGCCCAGAGCTATGGAGTCTGCAAACTTCTGAAATACTTTTTTATGGAAAGTGGCATTTCAGGATGCTAGTGCCTGCAACTCAGTGACTTCTTTCCAAACATAGGCTAGTGTGGCATTAATTGATTGTCAATATCAATAGAGACATTGTGCTGATATTTCACAAATGTTATGGTAGGATAGCAGCAATAACAACAGGCTTTTGTACATATTGTATGTTTTTCTTATTTCTCAGTTATCATGACAATCCTTTTGTTGGTCTTAAACATCTTTGCCCATTCTGCAAATAATCAAAAATAGATTTGGATTGAGCCAGTCACCATTTCAGTATTCTTTTACACTTATACTATAATATAGCTTTAAATATTCCCTTTATTAAAAATGTGAACAATTATGTAATGGATCTCTCTTTATAGAACAAGACCATTTACAACAGTTTTAATTCATTCATATTACTTTATGACAGCTCATCTGGACATTGTCTAAATCATGTCCCTTTACTAGCCCATTTGCTGTATACTGGAGACACAGAAGCTGAATAAAAAGCAAAAATACAAAGGCTACAAGTTCAATCATGAAATGTTTGTTACTCTTTTCCTATTACAGTAAGCCAGGTTTCCAGTCAGCTACAGTTTGAAAGTGTGCAGAACTCCTGTTCCATCCTGTAGAGCAGTGGTCCCAGTGACTATGAGGTATCTTTTATTTTTCTGATCATTCAACTTAACCTTGAGAAATTGCTTAATATTAAAGCATTCATACTGATGCATCTTTCTGACATGTGGTAGAAAGTGTTGCAAGTCGTCCACATGCTCACATGCACAGTTGGAATGGCTCTGAGTGTTTCTGACAAAGTTGAAACAGTGAGACGGAGAGGGATGAGGGATTTCTGTAGTATCTGAAAGCTGAGAACACTTCTGTTGGACATCTCTTGGAGCTGCAGGGAGAGAAAAGAGAAAATTAAGGCATCATCATGTTTGGGGACTTAATGGGAAATAGTCAGAAAACAAAAAGTGGTGGATTTTGTTGGCTCAGTTACACAGAACTTGATTCGAAGATCCTCTAAAGAACTATCATTATTTTTTCATGCAGTAAGTGAGCATGTTGGGAGTTTTAATCACTAGATCAATAGAATTTAAAAAGTCAAATTGTCCACAAAAATAGAGTAACTACAGGTAGGTTTGTTATTCATATCCAATAAATAGCAAAGACTGCATATGTTCCCTGTCTATTTTGTCTATGAATGGCATTGAGTTCAAGGCTTCTTAGGTTCCAGAAGCCCCAGCGTCCTTTCTGTTTTTCAGATATAACAGTTTCCTTATCAACTGAAAGATTGTGTTTAAACAAGCAAAGATTTTACTCCCTTTTCATCCTCAAAAATGTTTGTTCATCTTCTGGTCCCTGCATGCATATAGGATCTGCACATAAATTCTGTGGGCCATAAACTTGCCCAGTTCTTCTAAATTACTCAAACTACAATGCAATTTTTATATCTCTTTAAGGTTTATTTCCTTCAATAAACTGTAAGCTTCCTGTGATTACTATTTTATCTGCCAACCTGGGCAGACTAAATCACCCATTTATATAATCATTTTCTAGGGGTTCCTGTAAAGGCATTTTGTATCTCTGGTTAATATCTGTAATTACTTGTTTTTAAGCAAAAGAAATAAATGACCCTTGATGATCCAATTGGGCGACATTTAATCAGTTGAAATGTTTTAAGTGCAAACCTCAGGTTTCTCTGAGGAAGAAAGAATATAAATTCATGATGAACAGTTGGCAGCCTAACATGTTGCCCACCTGATAGACCTAAAAATTCACCAGAGCCAAGTAATATTTTAAAATAAATATTAACCAGACTCATTCTGTCTCAAAACACATTGATATGCATGCTTATCTTTCTATCTGCCCATCTGCTCACTGGTCATCCATCCATTCATCTTCAATCTATCTACCATTTCTTCTGTTGTTTTGCTTTTTCTTTGCTGAGGAATCTGACTGACATTGTGTCTTAGGGAGAGAAACATATTGGTTGTCTTTGTCTTGATGTCCTTCAAATTTTGTACCAGGTCTTTTACAGAACCAGCACTTAAGATATAACTTTAAAATTACAGAGCTCTGGAAAGGAAAAGCTATGGAGTCTTTATATAGAGCAAATCTAACTTTCATCTTCATTTCAATCAGACACAGAACCCTTGGCATCAAAGTTGAATCATGATTCTTGGTCATGCAAAATGGCCCCATGGTTTGTCAGCTCAAAGAAATGGCAGGGCTGAGTGAGGATTGGGTTTTCTCAACTGTTTTTTGATGTCTGTTATCTCTTTTTATATTTAATTTGATTTGCTTGCTTACCCTACCTTCTGAGCCATGAAGCATTTTCATAATAGACCAAGAACATGTGCATGTGGTAGTAAGGACTTCAAAAAGAAGAAATACTAAGGAAAATTTATTAGAATTTATTTATTTTTAAAGTCAAAAGTCTATTAGAAATTCAAATTAGAAAGAAAAACTAGGCTGAAAACACATAATATTAGGTCATGTCTTATTTATCTATGATGAGAATCGGTGTCATTTTTCCCCACCTGCTGATGGAAATAAATAGGACAATATTTGAGAGAATATGAAAAATTTTAACTATTTCATAGATTATCATTTTGACTCTGGAAAAGCCCTTAATGTTTGGACAAGACATCAGGAGACAGTGGTTCAGATATATCGATTCTAGGCTTTGTGTAATGATGAGTCCAAGATAACATGGGCTGTCACCTTCCAGCCTAGAAGTCATTTAGCCAAAATAAGAATTAGTTTAATTTATAATTTTGTTTTTACAACCAGACAAGAGAAGAATTGATCAGGGAGAACTCTATCAGTCTCACTGGAGGACTGAAGTACTTTCTCCCTTAAATTAAAGTGAAAGCCATGATGACTATTGATTCAAGAATCTTCCAAATTCTGTTCAATTCTCGTCTCTATTGGAAACTGTGATCCCTCTCCGAGTTGGGATTGATTGCTTACCAGCTCTGTTAGTGAGGGTATTCCATTTCTTACTTCCCCCAATTAGCTTTGCTTGATCATCTGAGTAAATTGAATTGGTCCTACTGTTTGTCTGAGTCAAGCTACATTCTCATGTCTACATAGGTTTGTTTGGGGAATTAGGCATTCTGACATGATAAGCCATACTAAAGGGACAAATATGTCCTCTGCCTTAAAAACTTTATGTTCTATTTATATGGGCATGCCCATATTTAAAAATTAAAGTCACAGAGGATAGATGCCTACAATCCTGAAGGTATGTGTTTTCCTTCTGGATTTTTCACTAAATACACACATGGCCTTGGGAAGGTTTCCTGATCCACTGAAGCTCAGTTCACTTAAGGCATTTCCAGGACCTCTAAGTTAGCATGAAGTATTCTCATGGCAGGAGATATTAGGGGCAACACTGAAAAACTATGGTAGCAAATGATACCTGTTGAAGGAAAAATCCACCATACATAATACTGTCTGCCACACATAATAGTTGTTTGCACACTAACTGGTGGTATAAGTGACAGTGTATATTTGATGTGACATAATGGCATGTGGTATTAGACTACTATCCTCTTTGGTTTTGGTCAATAGTGCTATAAGAATACACACTGGGTGCTGTGTCATGGCTCAGCAGGTAAGGAAGCCTGATATGTAGACAAGAAGTCCAGTGTTTGAATTTCAAATACCTGAGTAAAAAAGATGTGTTTGACTGTGCATACCTGTAATCCCAGAACAACAAGAAGATAGCAAGATTATGGTGACATGCTGCCTACCTGTTCTCCTCTAAGCTTGGTAATAGGATATGTATCATGGAAATAAGGTAAAAAGACAACTGGAATGAGACATTCAATGGCTTCCTCTTGCTATTGTGCATATTCAGGGATACAGAAATGCATATGCTTGTACACATATTTGACATATAGGTACCACACAACTCATTTACATAGTAACACATGCGTTTTAAAAAGCAAGGGATGATAGGAGAGAAGCTCATATTACAGGTCTGAATATAAAGTTAAATAGAACACTTGCTTTGGCAACCACTGCCTGAGAGTAGATAAGATTGAATGTGGGACCTGCCAGATTCATCCAGCTCACAATGTAATGCAGTTAGTGAAAAGCAAGGAAGGAAAATGCCAAACTTCCAACTTGTGATTTTTGTTCTATATCCTGTAGTTTGGCTGAAGAAGGCCAACAGCTAGAGGCAAGTATCTACTGCATGCTTATCTCTTATCTCACTTTTGCCTTTGAGGGAACCATTAGTGATGGCCCTGCTTGTAGAGCTTTGTATGAGAATGATAGACGTGGAATGCACTCCAAAATAATTTTTTTATGTACTGTGCAGGGTATGAACATAAATAATAATAGTGTATGGGTCTGACTATCAGAAAACATTCAAATAACATCATAGAATGCTTCATGAAGCTAGCTGTTTTTGAAAACACACAGCTTAGTTTTTATAGGTATCTTAAGGGTTAGTGAGATATATAATTCACATGCATACCTGTAGCCTCCAGCCTATAAATAAGTAAATTAAGTAAAGGGACAGTTGATTGATTGGTAATAGATATTGCACCATGAAAATGAGAACATGAAAATCAAGAATATGGCTTTCATAACATATGAAAAAATAATCAAAATATAACCTATTTAATCTCTTCCTATTGAAGGACTTATTAAAAATAGTTTATGAAATAGCTGATTTAGTTTTCCCATGAAATATAAGCTCAAAATACTCAATATGAGCCCTTTTTGATTTCTGTAGTTCACCTGCATCAAGTCAAGACATGCTTCATAGCGATAGTTTTAAGTTGTGTTCTGATTAAAATCATTCTGTCCAGAAATTATTGATTTGGTGTTTAGTATGCTTGTCTCCTCTGATATGAATGAGGTTTCAAAAATGAATTTTGATTATTGCTATAAAGATTTTCATTCTAAGAAAGGTTTTATTAAAAAAAATTCCTTTAGTATATTCTGATCAAGTTTTTTACCTCCCTAAATTCTCTCAGATCCTCCTCACTGACCTATCCATTCAACTCCACATCTCCTCTCCCTAGAACAAACAAGGCCCACATAGAAGTCAAGTCCCTTTTCTTTAGCTAGCTAGCATGTAGGAGTTCTTCACACAAGTAAGCAGACCTAGTATCAACACATAAAAGCTTTTGATGGTTTGTGTAGCACTTCTGAAGACGGGATTAAAGAATGGAATCCAAAATCAAGTTGGCTATTGACATTGGAGGAAAACTTAAGGGTATATTAAGAATATATACTTATAAATTATCCAGGACTCAAACATTTTACTAGATCCTTTGCATACTTGCAGGTTTTTGGCATAATAGGACAAGTGAAAGCACTGATAGGAATGGTCCCCTGCCTTAACATGAAAGATTCAAAATGGTGCACCTCACGATTTTTTGGAAACTGGAAGAGACAATGTTTCAGGTTGCCCCAGAAATGCTGGTGAGGCAGGATAAAGAACCTGGAATTTCAACAATTCTTCTGTAAGCTCTAAGAGCACAGGATAGAAGCTGATTAGGAAGGAGTGGAGTTTCATCACTTGATATTATATTAAGACATTTAGAACAGAGGAGATCCAAGGACACAGGCCTGGTGAGACTGCTCAGAGTGCAGAGAGGTGCTAAGCAAAGTGCAGAGAGGGCTAAGCACATGGAAAACATGGCACTCCAGTTCAGTGGAGCCGGAACTCTGTCATAGGGACTTGGTATCCACTTGGAAGGCCCGTGGGCACAGACCAAATGCTCCAGCCCTTTGGCACCTGGAACAGCAGAGATCCAGAGACACAGGCCTGGTGAGACTGTGCTGTGAGTGACCAAAGCGCAGAGGGGGCTAGGCAGAGCACATGGAAAATGCAGCCCTCCAGGTTCAGTGGGAGTCAGAGTTTGCCAGGGAAAGGCAGTGCTTGAAGTTCAATTCTACAGACTGTCTTACACCTGGAACAGAGGGGAGTGTGTCACATAGTCCCAGGGAGAGCACATCTGGTCTCAGAGAGCAGAAAGTACTGAGCTATCAGGAAAAGGGTCAGTTGTAGCCTGAAGATAGAGCCAGGTTCCTGCCAGTAGTACTCAGGACCTGTGGGTACAAGGCTGAGCTACCAGAAGAGCCTCACAAGAACTCCCACATCAAAGCCCACAAAGACAGAGCTGAGTAACCGCTACCAGAACTCACTGCTTGCCCACTAAAAGCTGAACACACAGAAGCAGTTTTCTTCCTGTAAACATGGGCCCTCAGTTACACGGGAGAGATAGGAACCAATCACTGACAACAAGACCAGGTATAATCACAGACAACAAGATGGCAAGAGGAAAATGAAAGAACTTAAGCAATGGAAACCAAGGCAACCTGGCAACATCAGAACCCAGCTCTCCCACCACAGCAAGCAGTGGATTGCCAAACACTCCAGAGAAAGAAGACTCAGACCTGAAGTCATACCTCAAGATGATGGTGGAGATCTTTGAGAAGAGCATGAATAACTCCCTTAAACAAGTATGGGAGGACAAGCATAAACAAATAGAATCTTTTAAAGAGGAAACACAAAAAACACTCAAAGAACTGCAGGAACATAGAACCAAATAGATGAAGGAATTGAAAATAGAAATAGAAACAATAAAGAAAACACAAAAAGGGACAGCCCTGGAGATAGAAAACCTATAAAGAACTGAGGAGTCACAGATGCAAGCATCTCCAACAGACTACAAAAGATGGAAAAGAGAATCTCAGGAACCAAAAACAACATTGCAAACATAGATAAAACATTTAGAGAAGATGCAAAAACCAAAAAGATCCAGGACACAATGAGAAGACCAAACCTAAGGATAATAGAAATAGAGGAGGGCGAAGAATATCAACTAAGAGTCACAATAAATATCTTCAACAAAATCATAGAAGAAAACTCCCCTACCCTTAGAATAAGATGACCATAAGCAGAAAAAAAGCTTACAGGACTCCAAATAGATTGGACCAGAAACAAAACACTTCGAAACACATAATAGTCAAAATGCCAAGGGCACAAAACAAAGAAAGAATACTAAATGCAGTAAGAAAAAGGTCATGTAAAGGCAGACCAATCAGAATTACACCTGACTTCTCAACAGAGACTATGAAAGCTGGACGGAAATCATACTGAACATAAGAGAACACAAATGTCAGCCCAGGCTGCTATACAAAGCAAAACTCTCAATCACCATATAAGGGGAGACCAAGATATTCCAGGACAAAACTAAATTTATACAATATCTACCACAAATCTAGCCCTACAAAGAATAATAGAAGAAAGACCCAACACAAGGAGGGAAACTACAACCTAGAAAAACAAGAAAATAACTAAGCAAGAAAACCAAATAAAGAAAGACACACAGACGATTCTACCTCTAAAACAAAAATAGCACGAAACAGCAATGACTATTTCAAAGGAGTTGTAAACATTCAATGGAAAAAGACAGCCTCTTCAACAAATGGTGTTGGTTCAACTGGCACTCAGCATGCAGAAGAATGAAAATAGACCCTTTCTTATCTCCTTGTACAAACTCAAGTGCAAGTGGATGAAAGATCTTCACATCAAACCAGGTACACTGAAACTATTAGAAAAAAAAGTAGGGAAAACCTTAGAACACATAGGCACAGGGGGAATTTTCCTGAACAGAACACCAATGGCTTATGCTCTAACATCAAAGATCGATAAATGGGACATAATGAAACTGCAATGTATCTGTTAGGTTAGGGCCACTGTCAGGTAAACAAAACGGTAGCCAACAAATTGGAAAAAGATATTTATAAACCCACATCTGATACAGGTCTAATATCCAGTGTATACAAAGAACTCAAGAAGTTAGATGCCAGAGAATCAAACAGTACTATTTAAAAAAGGGGTACAGAGCTAAACAAAAAATTCTCATTTGAGGAATATCGAATGGCTTCACAATGGACACTATAGCATCTAAAGAAGTGCACCACATCCTTAGTCATCAGGGAAATGCAAATCAAAACAACCCTGGGATTCTATAGCACACCAGTCAGAATGGCTAAGATCAAAAACTCAGATGACAGCAGATGCTGGCAAGGATGAGAAGAAAGAGGAACACTTCTCCACTGTTGGTGGGGTTGTAAACTGGTACAAACACTCCTGAAATCAGTCTTGTGGTTCCTCAGAAAATTGGGCATATTCCTACTTGAAGACCCAGTTATTCCACTTCTGGGTATATACCCCAGAGGTGCTCCAATATACAATATGGGAACATGTACCACAATGTTCATTGCAGCCCTATTTATAATAGCTATAAGCTGGAAAGAACTAAGATTTCCTTCAATAGATGAATGGATACAACAATAGTGGTATATTTACACAATGGAGTACTACTCAGCTATCAGAATCAAATTTGAAAGAAAATAAATGCATCTAGAGAATATCATCCAGAGTGAGGTAGCCCAGTCACAAAAGAACAGACATAATATGCAGTCACTGATAATTGCATACTAACCCCAGAAAGCTCTGAACATCCCAGAAACAACTCACAGGCCATATGAAGCTCAAGAAAAACAAAGGCCACACAGTGAAACCCTCATTCCTTCTTAGGAACAAAAATGTATAACACCTGGACCTTAAGTCATTAATAATCCAAGAGGTAAGAATATAGCCTTGTGGCAATTTCAGGTATTCAAAAATCATTATGCTTAATCTATACTCACCATGAAAACTGAGTGTTTCCATGTTAGGTTCTCTCCTATATGTACGTCATGCTTATGGTAACTAATGGCATTTCTATGCATGCTATCAAACCTCTAAAGGAATCAAGTACTGACAAAATTATTCATATAATGTTATGCCAAAATGCCTTTCAAAATCTGTAAATGTATCCCTCTTTTTTTTTAATAAAGCGGTAAGGAATAATTAAAATAAAACTTTTATTTTATTTGCCTTGTAATGCTGATTTCTGTACCCCTCGCATATCTTTGATAATATATGGCTCTTTGAGAAAAAATGAATTAAGTACTGACAAAAATATTTATATGTGGTTATGCCAAAATGCCTTTAAAATCTGTATATGTATATATATATATATATATATATATATATATATATATATATATATATATATATATATATATATATATATATATCCCTTTTAAAAAACAATAAAGTTGTAAGAGAAGAAAAACAAAGACATTTCAAAATGCAATGTGTTCAGCTTAAATGCTTAATTCTGATTCATGTATGTTTGTCATGCAATAATACAAGGGTAGAACTTTCATCATTTTTATTGGATATTTTCTGCATTTACATTTTAAATATTATGCCCTTCCCCCTCCCTTGTTCCCTTCCCTTGCTTCCATGAACATGCTCCCATTCTCAACCAACCACTCCCTCCTCAGCTCCTTGGCATTCCCCAGCACTGGGAAGATGAGCCTTCACTGGACCAAAGGCCTCTCCTCCCATTGATGCCAGAAAATGCCATCCTCTACTACATATGCAACTCGAGCCATGGAACTCTCCATGTTCACTCAATGGCTGATGTTTTTGTCCCTGGGAGCTCTGGAGGGTCTTGTTGGTTGATATTGTTGTTCTTCCCATGGGGTTGCAGACCCTTTCAGTCCCTTTAGTCCTTTCTCTAGCTCCTCCACTGAGGTCCCTGTGCTTAGTCTAATGGTTAGTTGCAATCATCATCCTCTGTATCAGTATGGCTGTGGCAGAGCCTCTGAGGAGACATCCAAATCTGGTTCCTGCCAGTAAGCACTTCTTGGCATCCATAATAGTGTTTGGGTTTGGTGGCTACATATGTAAATCCCTAGGTGAGAGAGTCTCTGGAGGTCCTTTCCTTCAATATTTGTCCCTGTATTTCCTCCTATGAGTGTTTTGTTCTCTCTTTTATGAAGAACTGAAGCATCCACATTTTGGTCTTCCTTCCTTTTGAGCTTCATAAGTTCTGTGAATTGTTTCTTGGGTATTCCTAGCTTTTGGGCTAGTATCTGCTTATCAGTGAGTGCATACCATGTGTTACCACACTCAGAATGATATTTTATAGTTTTATCCATTTGCTTGAGAATTTTATGAAAGAAATGTTTTTAATAGCTAAGTAGTACTCCAACAGATTGGGAAAAGATCTTTACCAGTCCTACGTCCAATAGAAGGCTACTATCCAATATATACAAAGTACTCAAGAAGTTAGGCTAGAGAGAATCAAATAATCTTACTAAAATGTAGGCTACAGAGCTAAACAAACAATTTTCAACTGAGGAATACTTAATAAATGCCTGAGAAGCACCTAAAGAAATATTCAATACCCTTAGTCATCAAGGAAATGCAAATCAAACAATCCTGATATTTCATCAAATCACACCAGTCAGAATGCCTAAG
Organism: Micromys minutus; assembly: GCF_963924665.1. Classification (NCBI taxonomy): domain Eukaryota; kingdom Metazoa; phylum Chordata; class Mammalia; order Rodentia; family Muridae; genus Micromys; species Micromys minutus. Next base: position 12,153,951 of record NC_137969.1, read on the forward strand.
ATCAAAAGCACAGGTGACAGCAGATGCTGACATGGATGTGGAGAAAGAGGAACACTTCTCCACTGTTGGTGGGCTTGCAAGCTGGTACAGCCATTCTGGAAATCAGTTTGACATGTCCTCAGAAAATTGGATATAGTACTAATTGAGGACCCAGCTATACCATTCCTGGTCATATACCCATAAGACATACCAAACTATAACAAGGACACATGCTCCACTATGTTTATAGCAGCCTTTAAAAAAATAATAGCCAGAAGCTGGAAAGAACCCAGATGTTTGATTTTCAACAGAGGAATGGATACAGGAAATGTGGTCAATTTACATTGGTAGAATTTTTGAGGCTAGTAATCTCAGTTCATAGTTTTAAAGTGGCAACCATTTTTAAAGGAAGCATAAAAATCATCTACACACAGTGTGAATCTTTTCTAATCCTGTTACATTCATTTTGCCTGAGTAAGATCTCAGCTACCCTCTTTGCGTCTCACTTATGCCTGATTTGTTGTCTTCTTTCTACCCTTAACACATTGAATTTGTACGTCTTCTTCATCTCTTCTGGATGTTGATTTTCATACATGACCTTCCACAACATTCCCCATGCTTCATTCATGTCCACTTTAAAGTTTGTATATATCATCTAACTATTTATATTTCTAATGACATTCAACAAAAGTGGAGTAAAAAATGTTTAAAACAAACACCAGTGGACTGGTTTGTCAATAGGACACAGCACACAGTAAATGCAAGACCACAAAGGAGAATTACTACTACTCAGTGGAAACTCAAGTAGATACAAAGTCAATATCACCAGGAACAAAGAATAAAATGTGAGACCACTACTTTTGCCCTTTCTATTTAACATGCTTTATCCATCAAATAAACTCAATAACAATTCAGTGTGGGAATCAGAGCAAATACTAAATAAAGCCTGCAATGACAACCATGAGAGGAAAGACAATGTAGGAATTATGGCAGATTATACATTATACACAGAATATAGTATAACATTATTTTTGAAAGGTTACATTTATGCAGAATATGACAAGTTAAGGGTATTTGTTAAATTAAATTAAGGACAATATTAAATAGTACTAAGGAGAAAATAAAAGAATAAATATTGAAATTAACCACTCTAAAAGAACTAAGTTCTCAAATGAAGAAACAAGTAAAATGAGCAAAATCAGATGGGACACATAGACAAACTCTAGCAAAATGTTAGCTTAAACTACAGTTATGTCATTAGTTACATTAAGAATAAATGAAGTAAACAATTTTTTATTAATCAGCAAAGACTGACAATATCGAATTAAAAGGAAAATTAATTATGTACTATAGTAAAACATAAATTTTAAATAACAGGAACAGATTGTCTAAAATAAAAAACAATAGAGTGAAATCAACTCTCTGCAAACAATATCAATAATTTTCAGGAGTAATTATATTAATATAAAACAGAGAAACATTCAAGTAGGTAACTAGAGATCTAGAGAAGGATATTTTAAAATGACCAGTGTACATTCTTACTGGAAAATAAAATATTTGTGGAGATGTATGTGGGACCAACTCAGTACTTAGGACAGACATAGACATATTCTACCTTATGATTTTAATCCTCTTCCTTAATGGGGAGAACTATCAAGCAAAAACAATCTCGTAATTGATAACAAAAAACAACAAACAAACAAAAACACAAACAAACTGTCACGCACCCATGCTTCCCGCCGATAGGAACAGGCATGCAACAAACAAACAGATTCTTCTGCGGACAACCTTTATTGTACAGCACTCTGAGCAGGGGACTTCTTGAGCAGGAAGCTTCTCTCTGAGCCAGGAACTCCCTACCGGGTTCTACTGTCTAGGCGACCTCTTACATGCAGTCTCCCATGTGCGATCTCTCTGTCCACTCTCTCTCCACGTGGGACCTCCCGCTATCTCTCCTATGGGCTCCCTCTCCATGTGGTATCTCTCTGCCATCCCTTTACGTGGGGTCTCCCGCAATCTCTCCACTGTCTTCCTCCCCACGTGGGGGAGAAAAGCATTGCTATATATGCCTAGGAGACTCATGTTGCTACCTGATTGGTGCGCCCTCCAGTAACTCAATAGTATGCCCCGAGAGTGGGCTATGACATATGTGGCGCATGCGCATTAAGTCTCTTGGCTGGGCAACAGCTGTTTGCTGAGTTCTCGGCGGGAAGCCGGCGCCATGTTTGGGTGTGGCACAAACGGCTCCCTACACAAACCATACTTGCCTAAATACTGCAACCTGTATGCTTCCATGGAGGTCCACAGTGTCCAAGGGCACCAGTCCTGCTCCTCCCAGAGACACAGGAAGCCCAGCCTAACCAGAAATAACACTGCCTGCCTCCAAGAAAATCAGCTCAAACTCAAAGCACAGAGCTCTACCTGCCTCTAAGGAGACCAGTTTCAGTTAGAGACACACAGGCCAGTTAAAATCCAAGAGAACCAGATAGCCAGAGGCAAGTACAAGATCATAAACAACATTGGCACCATTAGAACCCAGTCTTCCCACCACAGCAAGCCCTGAATACCCTAACATGCATGAAAAGCAAGATAATAACCTAAAATCCCAAGTCATGAAGATGATACAGGTCTTTAATGAGGATATATAGAACTTGAAGAAATACAGGAAAACACAGACAAATATGTAGAAGCCCTTAAAGAAGAATCAAATCTCTTAAAGAAATACCAGAGAATATAATCAGGTAAGTAAAGGAATTGAACGAAATGGTCCATGAACCAAAAATGGAGATACAAACAATAATGAAAAAACAAAAGGCAACCCAAGAGATGAATAACTTAGGAAAAAGATCAGGAGCTACAAAAACGCCAAAATGCAAAAATGCCAACAGAATACAAGAGATAGAAGAAAGAATCCCAAGCATAGAATATAACAGAAATTTTCAACATGCTAGTTGAAGAAAATGCACAATGTAAAAAGCCCCAAACTGAAAGTATCCTGGTAATCCAGGACAATGGAAAGAAAAAAACCTAAGAATAATAGGGATAGAAGAAGATCAAGAATTCCAGTTCCATGGGCCAGAAAATATCAACAAAATCATAGAAGAAAACTTCCCAAACCTAAAGAAAAAGATGGCCATATTGGACAAGAAGCCTATATAACACCAAATAGATTGTACCAGAAAAGAAAATCTTCTCATCACATAATAATCAAAATACTAAATACACAGAACAACAACAACAACAACAACAACAAAAAGAATATTAAATACTGTAAAAAAAAAAAGCCAAGTAACATATAATAGAAGACCTATCAGAATTATGCCAATTACACTTCTCAACAGAGACTCTAAAACCCAGAAGTTTCTGGACAGATCTGATCCAGACTCTGAGAACACAAATGCCAGCCCAGGATACTATCCCTAACACGACTCTCAATCATTATAGATGGATGTCTTAGTCAGGCTTTCTATTCTCTACACAAGCATCATGACCAAGATGCAAGAAGCAAGTTGGGGAGGAAAGGGTTTATTCAGCTTACAATTCCACATTGCTGTTTATCACCAAAGGAAGTCAGGACTGGAACCCAAGCAGTTCAGGAAGCAGGAGCTGATGCAGAGGCCATGGAAGGATGTTATTTACTGGCTTTCTTCTCTTGGTTTGCTCAGCCTGCTTTCTTATAGTACCCAGGTCTACCAGCCCAGGGACAGTACCACCCACAAGGTGCCCTTCCCCCTTGATCACTAATTAAGAAAATGCCTTTCAGCTGGATCTCATGGAGGCATTTCCTCAAGGGAGTCTCCTTTCTGTGAGATAGCTCCACCTTGTGTCATGTTAATACACAAAACCATACAGTACAATAGAGAAACCAGGATATTCCATGCCAAACCAAATTTAAACAATACTTTTCTACGAATACAGCCCTGCAGAGAATACTGGAATGAAATCCCCAACTCAAAGAGTGTAACTACACTCAAGAAAACACAAGAAACTAAACAGATTACAACAAACCCTGTACTGGCTGGTTTGTGTCAACTTGACATAAGCTAGAGTTATCACATAGAAAGGAACCTTTGTTGAGAAAATGCCTCCATGAGATCCAGATGTAAGGCATTTTCTCAATTAGTGATCAAGGGGGGACTTCCCAGACCATGTGGGTGGTGCCATCCTGACCTGGTAGACATGAGTTCTATAAGAAAGCGGGCTGAGCAAGCCAGGGGAAACAAGCCAGTTAGTAACATTCCTCCATGGCCTCTGCATCAGCTCCTGCTTCCTGACCTGCTAGAGTTCCAGTTCTCCTTTCTTTTGGTGATGAACAGCAATGTGGAAGTGTTAGCTGAATAAACCCTTTCCTTCCTAACTTACTTATTAGTCATGATGTTTTGTGCAGGAATAGAAACCCTGATTAAGACAAACCTGAAAGAAGAGAATCATACACATAATACTTACCCCAGCAACAAAAATAACAGGAAGCAACAATCATTGTTTCTTTCTCTTTTTTTTTTTTTTGAATTTTATTCTTTTAATAGAACTACAACATTGGAGATACAAAAGGAGGCAAGATTTTGAAACCAAGTTAAATAGTTTATCAAAGTATGCTACTGAATAGTAAATATAAGTATATGAAATTATATCCATTATTATAACATTATTGTATATAATATAATAATAGATACAATTTTATATATTATATGCAATTATATATATATTGGGAAAACAGGTGATAGATAGGTAGATAGATAAATAAACAAATATGTTAAAATATAGATTTTTAAGGGGAAAACTATTAGTAACATATATCTGATATCATTACATAATTAAAAAATAGATGTCTACATTTTTCAAAAGCTAATATTAATAAACTCTAAAGCAAAGTAATTATTCTTAGGTTGTAGATTTTTAATAGTGAAAACAAAGAAACAAAAACCTCTAGAAAATAATATGTTGCAAATAGTTGATCATAACATTAGATTTGATCTATATGTTTATATATATGTATATGTATACACATACATACTACATATATGTATGAATCTGCCATCCTTATATAAATTGGTTCTCATATTTTAAAGAAATAATTATATTTAAAAATTTGCAACTATTTTATAGGAGTTAATTACAGAATGGTGAGATAACAATTGGTTCTTAATATCTATCAACATCAATGGACTCAATTCCCTCAATAAAAAGACATAGGCTAATGGAGTGGATGTGTAAACAGGACTCAGTATTTTGCTGCATATAGGAAACACACTCAGTGTTGGAAGATGGGTATCACACTGGTGGTAAGCTTTTAGGTTTCAAAAGAATTGTATGATTCCCAATAATCTTTCCTTTTGTGTCACAATTATGCATCAAGCTGTATGCTCTCAGATGTTTTCTGCAGTAAAGAGAACTGGATGCTCTTCCAGAGGTCCTGAGTTCAATTCCTAGAAACCACATGGGTCGTGACCATATATAAATGCATCTGATGGCCTTTTCTAGCTGGATAGTTTTAGGTCAACTTCACACAAACTAGAGTTATCTAGAGGAGGGAAACTTAATTAAGTAAATGACTCTATAAGATCAGTTTGTAGGCAATCCTGTAGGTGATTCTTTTTTTCTTAACATTTTAAAAATATTTTTAATGAGAAAATTGAGAGAAATAGAATAAAAGGTACAAAAGTATTAGCATTTCTAATCTCCCAATATAAAAAGGAAAAGTTCTAATCTTTTAAAATAAATGTTTTTATTTACCCAACTATTTATAGCATTCATCTGTTTGTGAATCATAATTTCCTTTTTTAAATAAACAACTTTATTTTAAAATACAAAGATAAATGTACAGATTTTAAGCATTTTTGAATAAAAGTATACAAATATATTTTTTCAGCACTTGGTTTTTTTAAAGGTTTGATAGTATGAATTAAGGTCTTACTAGTTACAATGAGCATAAAGTACATGTAAAACAGGATGTAACCTGGAATTAGTAAAAGTTTTCTTGGTGTGTGAAGATTAAGCATAATGGTTTTTCATTTTCTTTCTTTCTTTTTTTGGCCATTGTATTTTCTTGAACTTCATATAGTCTGTGAGTTCTTTCTGGGATGTTCAGAGCTTTCTGGGTTTAGTATCCAATTGTCAGTGACTGAATATTATGTCTGTTCTTTTGTGACTGGGTTATCTCACTCAGGATAATATTCTCTAGATTCATCCATTTTCTTAAGATTTTCATAAAGTCATTGTTTCTGATAGCTGAGTAGTACTCCATTGTATAAATATACCACAATTTTTGTATCCATTCATGTACTGAAGGACATATGGGTTCATTCCAGCTTCTGGCTATTATAAATAGGGTTGCTATGAACATTGTGGTGCATGTATCTTTGTTGTATGTTGGAGCTTCTCTGGGGTATATACACAGAAGTGGAATAACTGGGTCTTCAGGTAGTACTATGTCCAATTTTCTGAGGAATTCTCCATACTGATTTACAGAGTGGTTGTAACAGTTTAAAACCCCACCAACAGCTGAGAAGTATTCCTCTTTCTCTGCATCCTTGCCAGCATCTGCTGTCATCTGACTTTTTGATGTTAGCCATTCTGAGTGATGTGAGGTGGAATCTCAGGGTTGTTTTGATTTGCATTTTCCTGATGGCTAATGATGTCAAGCACTTCCTTAGATGCTTCTCAGCCATTCGATATTCCTCAATTGAGAACTTTATGTTTAGCTCTGTACCCCATTTTTTAGTAGGGTTGTTTGATTCTCCAGTGTCTAGCTTCTTGAGTTCTTTGTATACCTTGGGTATTAGAACTCTATCAGATGTGGAGTTGGTAAAGATCTTTTTCCACTCTGTTGGCTACCATTTTGTTTTCTTGACAGTGTCCCTAGCCTTACAGAAACTTTGTAATCTCATTAAGCCCCATTTGTTGATATCTGACCTTAGAGCACAAGCCATTGGTGTTCTGTTCAGGAAATTTTCTCCTGTGCCTATCTGTTCTAAGGTTTTTCCTAATTTCTCTTCTAATAGTTTCAGTGTACCTGGTTTAATGTGGAGATCTTTGATCCACTTACACTTGAGCTTTGTACAAGGAGATAAGAAAGGGTCTATTTTCATTCTTCTGTATATTGAGTGCCTGTTGAACCAACACCATTTGTTGAAGAGGCTGTCCTTTTTCCATTGAATTTTACAGCTCCTTTTTCAAAAATCAAGTGACCATATATGTGAGGGCTCATTTCTGGCTCTTCTATTCTATTTCATTGATCCACATGCCTGTCTCTGTACCAGTACCATGCACTTTTTAGCACAATTGCCTTGTAATATTGCTTGAGATAAGGAATAGTTATTCCAGAAGATGTTTTCTTGTTGTTTCGGATGGATTTCGCTATTCTAGGTCTTTTGTTATTCCAGATGAAATTACACATTTCTCCTTCCAACTCTACAAACAATTGGGTTGGAATTTAATGGGGATTGCCTTGAATCTCTAGATTTCTTTTGGTAAGATGACCATTTTTACAACGTTGATCCTTCCAATCCATGAGCATGGGAGATTTTTCCATTTTCTGAGACCCATATTCTTCTTTAGAGATTTGAAGTTCTTGTGATATAGGTCCTTCACTTGCTTAGTTAGAGTCACACCCAGGTAATTCATGTTGTTTATGATTATTGTAAAGGGTATCTTTTTCCTAATTTCTTTCTTCACATGTTTATCATTTGAATATAGGAAGGCTACTGATTTGTTTGAGTTAATTTTATATCCAGCCACATTGCTGAACTTGTTCATCAGCTATAGAAGTTCTCTGGTGGAATTTTTGGGGTTCACTTCAGTACACTATCATGTTTTGTTTTTAATTAGTGATTAATGTGAGAGGATCCTGCCATTGTGGGTGGTCCTATCTCCTAGCTGGTGGTTCTGGGTTTTACAATAATGCAAGATGAACAAGCCATTAGAAGCAAGACATTTGCATCTTTCTAGCTATACTCGTACATGGCCTCTGCATCATCAACATCTGCCTCCAGGTTCCTGCCCTGTTTGAGTTCCTATCCTGACTTTTTTTTCTTTTTTATTAATGATGAGCAGTGATATGGAAGTGTAAGTCAAATAAATCTTTTCCTGTTCACAGGATGTAGGGCGATGGGCTGAGAGGTAGGAATCAGGAAGCAGGCTAAATAAGGTATGATGAGAGAGCCAGTAAACAGTCTTCCCTATGGCTTCTGCTTTCCTTCATGCCTTCAGATTCCTTCTATGAGTTCCTGCCCTGACTTCTTTCAGTGATAGAGTGAGACCTGAATAGTAGCTAAGATGAAGTAAACCCTTTTCCTTCCATGTTGCTTTTGGTCATGTGTTTTATCATAGCAATAGAAACCCTAACTAAGATAAGTATTTTTATCATTGGGTCATATTAAAGCTACATTTTTAGTCTTTTTGAGAAACTGCTATACTTAGTCTCATATAATATACTTTGTAATGATAAGAATTTAACCTACACTGTAATTTATAAATCTACAAGATCATACTTTAGGTCTGATTAAAGGTTTTATCGGTGGCAAAAGATCTTATACTCTTGGGGTAATTATAAAAAAAGCCCTTATTTCCATTGCTAAATATTAAATCAATAATTATATGCTATGAGTTTATGAATTACATGTTTACATTTTCCTATATAATTAGAATTTGCCGGTTTGTTCCTTGTACTTTATGACATCACTGCACATCCACAGTGCTACAGGCTTGCTTCAGCAGACACTGCATTACAAGAAATCATGAGAGATCATTGTGTTACCATTTGCCTCTGCATGAGCCAGTGACTGGTGCTGCATTCTCTAATAACACTGTGTACTCATTGTCTTTGGATTTAATTAAATCAGCACCAATCTGAGATATCCATTTTCTTGAGAGTGTTCTACTCATGGCCACTTCTGTTAATAATCACCTGCCTTGTCAGGATATTTACTCAGAAGTAAGACAATTCACTCCTGCTAAGTTAATAAGATTTTAAAACGTAACATCCTGATATAAAGAAGCAGACATAATAATTTTTTTTCGTGAAGATGGTGACAGAGTGAACAAAATACCGACTGGTCTTGGCCATAACAAGCACCTCAGCCGTTAATCAGTCACAGGGTTGCTAAGGCAGACACTCACTCTTCCAATTTTCTCCACTGGACACAATGAGTCCTTGCACAGGATAGACACTAAGCCTTCACCACTGTTGTCCAAAAAGAATCAACAATGTCCTCTTCAGGGTTCTCCAGGTGCCACTGGAAGCCCATCTAGTTTCTTCTACCTTCTTTATCTCATGGGAATTCCAAACACGCAGTGCAAGTTCCAAGAAACAGAATCATGAAGTTTTCCACATTTCAGATTTCAGGAAAGCATGTTAGGGATGGATCAGAGTATTTGGCAAGAAGGTGCACATAAATTTGCCCAGAAAAATTCTTCAAGGCTCACATGTCTGTTCAATAATTATCCCAGGTTATCCCATGGTATGTTGCATATGTCTTCTTTTTACTATTTGTATTTCTAAAAGTTAAATAATAATGTGGGCAAGACTGTGAAAAGCTGACTTCAAAAATTAAGTTAAAATAAAAAATAATGTGGTGACTTTTAGAAAATCTTTGTCTGTCATGACAATAAGAGTTGCAATTACACACAGTACAATAAACTTGGTTTTCCAGAGCCAAAGGACCAAGATGCCATTGTTGAAATTGACATTCATCAGATTACAAATTGAACAAGCAACAATAAACCAACATTTCCAGAGCCCAAAGACTCACATTCAATTGTTTAGATACATTTCCACTCAGGAGCTTTAGGGATTAAATAAGCAACAACACATTAGTTACATGAGTATCACTGTGATACATTTTAGAGTGAAAAAGGTTGTAAAATATGACACTGATGTGTCTTTGGTGGCAAGTTCGTCCTATAAACAACTAATGCATGTGGATTTAGAGAACTTTACTTACATGCTAATAATATACTGACATGTCATTTACATGTTAATATACTGACATGTTATGTTCATGTTAATAATATACTGACAGTGTTTATTTAAGAGAAAAATATAATAATCAGAACTAACAGAAAGAGTGATTTTACTTACTGTGAATTTAACCTTGCATCACACCTGTGGCAGTGTTTAATATGTGGACCCAGTTGAAGATGAAGAAGCAACATTTGTAATACACAAAGGAAATACTATGTCATCTTAAAGGGGTAGGATTTACTTAAGCACGGCACATTACTTTTGATTCTAGGACATAACCATGATTTACTATTATAATTGGTTTAACCATAAGAAAACGCAAACCAAGAAGGATGAATGTCGGCTATGGTGGGTTTTCTATGACCACAGTACAAATAATTATAGAACTTGCATAAAGTAGACATAGAGTTTTTATTCTGAAGTCTGTTATAATTGCTTGAGATTCTGGACTTTCCATGAGTATCACAGCTGCTGCATGCCTCAGTTTCTCATTAACATTTCTTAGTAACATTGCACATCTCATGGATAGTTGTAAGCTAACCAGTTCAGGCTGATAGCATAATTTCAGAATATTAATGTCTCCTAGTTCTCGACCTATGAAAAGTATTTAATAAATACTAGTTAATTGTTTAATTGTTTGCCTTATTTTACCTGGATTTTATCACATCATTTAAGGCATCATATAAAATCTATGCCTTTCTTCATTGTCTATGAAAATTTCATTAGCACCAAGCCATATATACATATATATGTGTGTATATATATGTTATTTTTAAAAATCATATTATTTAAAAATCTCATACCCTCCAGGTAGGCTTATATATTTTACATATTGAATCAACTGATAGTTTTCTTACAATATTTCTTTCAGTGACATATCAGGCTTGGATTTCTTAGGGACAATCAAAAACTGTTAACTTGGGCATGCGGTCTCAGCAAAGCTGAAGTAATTCATCATTAACATGGCTAAGCATTCAAAAAGTTAGTTTGAAAATCAATCAAGGCGGTAAGACAAAACATCAAGTAGATAATTGGTGATTAATAAGTATTGAAATACTGAAAGCATTTGGCTCCTTTTACATTTCTTATTTGGATGTGTTGGAGCCTTGTGAAACCAGCTCAAGATTATTATTCCGAGGAGCATGCCTGAGGAGGAGACCACTGACTATATACCTGGGCCCTTTTGTAAGACCAGACCTAGCTGAAATGCAGTTCAAATCATAAAAGCAGAATCAATGTGAATAATCTGAAAGAAAAAAAGGACAGTGATTTGACAAAGGGTCAGAAGGCCTGGGCTGCAATCCCATCACTTCCCCTTCCTTCCCCTGTGAAAATGTGGAAGCCCTGAGTGTCTCATTGCCTTACTTTTCTCCACCAGGAAAGCAATTGTTCCTCCCACGATGAAATCAACACGTGAACTGCTCAGAATAATGTCTGAAGTTTGGTAAGCTTTCAGTCACTAAACATTACTTCCTCATGACTCACTGGTCACCAGGGAGAGGCATATTCAAACCGCAAAGACCTACTGCCTCGTGCCTGTTTGAGATTCAAAAGGAAAAACGAAGAACAGGGCTCCACAGCTCTGTGGGTAAGCGTCTGCTGCTCAGACAGAGGACCTGGCCTCAGTTCCCAGTGCCATGCATTGTCTCACAACCTTCTGTAACTCCAGTTCCAGGGGATCTGATACTCTCTTATGGCCTCCTCAGGCCCCAGTCATGCATGAGAAACACAAATATAAGTCCAGGCAAAACACCCATATACATAACATAAAAATGAAGAAATGTGTTTAAACGGCAAAAGGAAAGGTGGTGAGAAACAAGAAGCTGGTTCAATGAAAACACATCTAATCTGCTTGTGTTGGACAGCACCCGGTTCCTCCTGGTGACATATGTTCTATTCTGCCCACTACTAAACCTCAAGTTGGATTTCTCTTAACCCATGTAACTATCCTTACCTATTAGCTCCTCAAAAAAAAAAAATCACCTGCCCAAGCTCTTATCCAAATACCTAGGCTTTTTCACCAGTTGCATAAGTATAGATAAATTAATATACAGAAGCTGATATTCCCACAATATAAGAATAAGACTATCATGAACCCGTTCCAGATAATGTTATGTATATTCCAATAGAGAACCCAGTGGGTGCAATTAAAATAACACTTCATTATTTTTTTGTTGCAGCCTGTTAAGGAAATATCTTCAAAAAAAGAAAATCATTTAAAGATTCTCAAAACCATGTGTACTCATACAGAACCTTTATCCTGAAGGGTGTAATTATAGAAACAGGTGGAAAAAGACCTTATGCCTTCAATGGCAGACAATTTCCATGACAGCAAACAACTGATCAGTGCTCCCTAGATGCCACAAGTTTTAAATATGTTTGCTTCATTAACTCACAGGGAGATTATATAGAATAGTTTGTCTTAATAGTCTTATTTGTGAATGAAAAAATGAAAGGTCAAATTAAGAGAAATTTCATGGTAGTCTTCTTGCAAAGATAAAAATGTAATTAAGAGATGAGATAACCATTTCCTTGGTTAATGATGCTATGATTCTGCCCATGAGATACTCATTTTCCACAAAGGCCAGGTATTGAGTTCTCAGTTTTAGTTCATGGAAAGAATATTTTGCCCTCAGTTCCCTTAACAAGACAACTGAAAACAAACTTGGGAATCTAATTCAACCCTTCTTTTCTTCTCTCTCTCTTTTTTTTTTTTTTTTTTTTTTTTTTTTGGTGGGGTTTCTTGTGAGATGATTAATTTCTTGTGTTTCCTTGGGTGTAGATACTCTCTTTGTGTTAGTGTTTTCTCTGTAAGGCTGGGTTGGTAGAAAGATATTGTTTAAATTTGCTTTTGTCATGTAATATCTTGGTTTTAGTTAGCATTATGTCTAAGCTCTGCCCCACAGTTACCTGGCAACTGCCAAATGTGCCTGACACTATAAAAGGGGCTGTTGGCTCCCTCCTCTTGCTCTTGATCTCTTGTTTTCTTTCCCTCTCCCCCCTTTGTCCCTTCTCTCCCCATTCCACCCACCCACTTCCCTCCACATGCTTATAGCTGTTCTCTACTTCTACTCTTCTCTCCTCTGTCCCCTCCCTCTCTGCCCCTACTACCCTTTACCTCCCCTCAGCATGCCCTGAATAAACTCTATTCTATACTATACCATTCTGTGGCTGGTCTCTCAGGGGAAAGGAATTCCTCAACATGGGTCTGACTGCTGTACTCCTTTCCCCACACCTCCATAGAACACATCCCCCCCCCTTCGCTTTATTTTTTCTTTTAAATACATAAGTTTCTCCATCTTTGATGACTGAGAGCTTTGCTGGGCATAGAAGTCTAGTCTGGCATTTGTGTTCTCTTAGGGTATCCTATATGTAGGTCTAGTATAAAAGTCTTGAAATTTGGTTTGCATCTGCAGTTATGTTCACATTAAATCCTTTACAACAATGTTGCTGTGTATTTTGTACCACTGGCAAAATTTAACATAATTGGCCATTCTTTATTTTTTTTTGTTGTTGTTCTTTTCTTGGCCAGATAAGAGTCAGCTGTAGTATGGTCTACTTCTTTGGGAACTTTTCCAGAATGCCCCTGAACAAAACAATTGTCACCTTCTGGCACTTGGACTGCCTAGTGGCTAAGTTAAAAAGCAAAATGTGACTTTCCTCAGATGAAGTAATTCTGCCTGCATTCCTCTTGTGTACTTTAATGTGTGGTAATTTTGTCTGCAATTAAGGAGCAATTAAAACAGGCACGGTAGGTTTCAGTTCTCTAAAGTAGCCAAAGTTAGACATCCCCATTACCATTTGTTTGTTTCATGAAGACGTGGCAACTAGACATAACCTTCTTGGCACTTAAGGGACATAGGTTTTTTTTTTAAAAACATTTTTGAGAGGAAAGGAAAAGCCTTTGGAACAGGGTTGCAGGGAGGTGGGATAAAGACTAAAGACAACAGAATGATCTGGAGGCTCACAGGTGTTCAGAATAGAGCACTCGCCTTGTGTGCCTGCCCTCTCTAGACAGTCTACTGAGTTAGCATTTCCTGACACCAACAGGAGGGGCTTAAATAGAACAATGGCCTAGGGATAAAGGCAGCCCTTGGGGGAAGTGTAAGTGACAAGGTGTACCACAAATTTTTGTTCCACTGTGGACAGTGGATTTTATAGGGAGAAATCTCAAGAAAGGGGCTGTGGTTTTGACTTGCTCTCTGTCTCCCATTAGCACTGAAATAGTTGGTGACAGACCTGGAGTTCCTGGTGAGTTGGGTATTTATGTTCTGTATCTTATAGTTGATAAAATCAAAGAGCCAAAATTACTAGCCTAAGGGCACACTCTAGGGGTGGATCAGCAGCAGATTCAGATCTAGTTGCAAAGGCTGGACTCTCTTTAGAGGGCTTCATTCTGACAGTTAACAACTTTATTAAAAATTAACCACCAACCAAACCGTACACATGGAGGGACCCATGGCTCCAGCCACATGTGTAGCAGAGGATGGCATTTTCTGACATCAATGGGAGGAGAAGCCCTTGGTCCTGTGAAGGTTTGTTTTCCCAGTGTAGGGAACGCCAAGGTAGTGAGGTAGAAGTGAGTGGGTGGGAAGGCGAGCATCCTTATAAAGCAGAGGGAGGGAGAATGGGAGAGGGAGAGCCAGGAAAGGAGAGAACATTTGAAATGAAAATACATATTGTATCCAATTAAAATGCAAAAAACTAAATTCATTTTGATTACAACATCCATTCTGCATTTGTCAAAAAGCTTGAAATGTGAATATGCCACCCCCAAGCCATCTACACCCTACCTGTTGAAAGTCTTCTTTTTGCTTGGAGGGACCTATCAGTGACATGCCTGCTCCCTGTAGCTTTCTTTCTTAAGCTTCCACAGGACCCATGACTAGACAGTTGAGTAAGTACCAAGCAGGGTGTCTCCCAGGTCCTCTACTTCCTTCTGTTTTGAGAACCACCTACTAACAACAGCATTCATCCTCCCTCCCTTCCTCTGTCCCTCCCTCTCTTCCTCCCTCTCTTTCTCTCTCCCTCCCTCCCTTTCTTCTTCCCTACTCCATCTTTCTCTCACTTCCTTCCACCCTCCCTCTCTCTCTCTCTTCTTTCCACCCTCCCTCTCTTTAGCTCTCTCCTTCCCTTTCCTTCTTCTCCCTTTCCTCCCTCTCTATCTCCCTCTCCCACCCCCCAGGTTTGAAAGCCCTTACTTTGTGAACAAGCTTTCATTTGCTTTCTTCAGTGACACATGAATTACTAGGCTATCTCTTCTTTCCTCTCCCTTTTCATTATCATATTATTCATTGACTAACTGTGATAAAGGTGACCATTTATGACTCTAACTTCTAAGCACTTGGCTTGCATTGTCTGTTTCCTAGGGATAACTCCAGTTGTAGCCCCATCTCTCAGTGGGTTCATAATCTCATAGGCAGAGCCAACTATGGAGGAATTAACAGGGTATTCCACTAGCATATGTGACTTTGCCTCATTGGAGTTTGGTCTCTGTATTCGCAGGGACCTGAATGCAGACCTGGCCACATTTGGTGAAATGATCTGTTGTATTGTTGTAACTCAATGACACAGTCATGACATGAAGAGTGTCGTTAATGAAATGATTTTAAAGCAAAAGTTAATATTTTCATGTACCATCAGCAAAACACATAAAATACCTCACACAATTTAATTATTGAAGGATTGCAAGATGCTCATTTAGGCTTTACTGGGAAACACATGATTTCTCCCAGGAAATGGTTAAAAATTTGGGAAGAATTGCATGGTTGTATGTGTGTGTGCGCTGCAGGGGAGGGGGGAATTTTGAAAAACTATTTCCTGAGCTATCTTCTTTATGTGACTACTATAGTTTTCTACAGAGTAAACATTGATGGTGACATGGTATAGGTTACCTCCAGCGTTAGGACACAGAAGGCCAGAGTCTGGCTGGTCCTTTTATTGAAATTTACAGTGGAACTGAAACTTAAAAATATTTTATCCAACAAAATTTCATGACCAATGAAAAAATTGGTTTGTTGATTGACATGCACTGCACAGAGCTGTGGTGATGTTGAACACTTCATTTGTGTTGTCTACCTATTTCTAGGTTAGGAGAGTTCTTTGTGTACTGTAGATGTGACTCTTGTGTCCCAAGGTCATATAGCAAACATTGTCTTTTGGTTATGTACAAAATCAGGAATTCTATAAAAACACTAAACTGAAAGCTATAACATGTATCTGTTTGTTTTTTTCTTCACTCGTTTGAGCCTATAAAATTGTAGGGAGCCATATTGGACTTGGGCCTGGCTGTTCTTGTGACTGTATAGCTCAGAGTGGCTATGTGACTCTGGGTTGTATAGCCACAGATACTCAGCTCTACAATGACTGCCATAAAGTCATGAGATTGTTTGACAAAAGCCTCTCCCGATATGTTGGTGGCAAAGGAAGACTCCGAGAACAACCACGGAATGTCCCCCTTCCCTCAATCACAAACTGCTCTAGCCTGAGCAAGCACCAGATATACCCACCAGATGATCTCCTCACCCCATTCCTCCTACGTGAGAGCATGGAATTTTTCCCTGGGCCTTGGTGACTACACAAGATAAGTAACAACTCCGCTAATGACTGTGAATTCCAGGGCTCTGCAATCGATGATGCCCAGATGTCCCGAGAAGGCAGTTAAGCCCTAAATCTTCTGGCTAGGAACTGACAAGATACCTCCATCTGTGTGCTCACCCTGCATTCTATCCCCTTGTATGAAAGAAAGAACCTGTGTCAATTACATGACACTTTGACAACAGAACCTTGCTTGGTCTCCTTTCTCTTTCCACCCCCTTGACCCTTGGGTAGTGCCTCTTCGGGACCCTGAATAACTGGGCCTGCTGGATGGGTCATAAAATATTTATAATATATAAATAAATATATATTCATATATTTTATATAATTATATATATATATTTATTATATATTATATGTAAATAATTATATTTAGGATAAATGTATATTACAATTATATATAAATGTTTAAAATATAATATATAAAACATATATGAGTATATATAATATGTAAGTATATATATTATATATATGTGTATGTGCATATATATGTATATATGTATATATATATATATATATATATATATATATATAGGCTAAAAAGTAAAGAGTGAAGAAAATAAAAATAAAAAGATAAAAATAAGATATCAAAAAGGAAAAAGAAAAAGACAAAGTCCTGTCATAGCATCATAAGACAAGGAGGGAGATCCAGGGATGCAGGCCTAGTGAGACTGAGCTGCAAGTAAATGGGGTACAGAGAGGTCTGACTTGAGTGCCTGGAAAGCGCCCGCCCCATCATTGGTTCAGGGGAGCAGGAACTCTGCCTTAGGGTCTCAGTTTCCATGCAGAGGGCCCGTGCTTGCAGAACAGGTGCTCAGGCCATCTGTCATTAGGAACAGGTAAGATCTAGGGATGCAGGACTGGTGAGACTGCTGCACTGAGAGCAGCTGTGGAGCAGAAAGGTCTGGGACTAGTGTGTGGAAAGCATGCCCACCACGATTGGTTCAGGGGAGCAGGAATTCTGCTGTAGGGACTCAGTTTCCACCCGGACGGCCCTTGTGTGCAGAACAAACACTCCTGCCACTGGAACCAGCAGAGATCCAGGGACACAGACAATGGCACATGGGAGAGAAGGGAACCAATCACTGACAACAAGATGGCAAGAAGAAAGTGAAAGAACTCACTCAAGGGAAACCAAGACAACCTGGCAACACCAGAACCCAGCTCTCACATCACAGCAAGCAGCAGAATGCCAAATACTCCAGAAAAAAAAAAACACTCAGACACTAAATCATACCTAAAGATGATGATAAAGATCTTTAAAAAAGAAAACCATAAAGAAATAGAAGCTTTTAAAGAGGAAACAAGAAATACACTCAGAAATCAAAGAACTAGAAGAAAACAGAATCAAAGAAATGAAGGAATTGAAGAAGGAATTCAAAATGGAAATGGAAACAATAAAAAATATTAAAAGAGACAACCCTGGAGGTAAAAAACCTAAACAGAAATCAGTACTCACAGATGCAAGCATCTCCAACAGACTACAAGAGATGGAAGAGGGAATCTCAGAAGCTGAAGACAACATGGAAAACATAGACAAAACAGTCAGAGAAGATGCAAAAGCCAAAAAACTCCTAACCCAAAATATCCAGGAGATTCAGGACACAATGGTAAGACCAAATCTAAGGATAATAGGAATACAAGAGGGTAAAGAATATCAACTAAGAGGCACAGTAAATATCTTCACAAAATTGTAGAAGAAAACTTCCTTACCTTTAAGAATGAGATGACTGTAAGCATAAAAGAAGCCTACAGAACTTCAAATAGATTGGACCAGAAAAGAAATTTCTCCCTATACATAATAGTCAAAATGCCAAGTGCCTAAAGCAAAGAATACTAAAAGCAGTAAGGGGAAAAGGTCATTTGTAATTACCATAGATAGACCAAGATATTCCAGGACAAAAATAAATTCACAAAATATCTGACAATAAAGCCAGCACTACAATGAATTATAGGTGGAAAACCAAATACAAGGAGGTAAACTACATCCTAGCAAAAATAAGAAAATACCTAAGCAAGAAAACTAAAAGAAGAAAGACACACAGGCACAATTCTACCTCTAAAAGTAAAATTAGCAGGAAACAGCAACCAATATTCCATAATATCTGTTAACATTAATTCAGTTCCCCAATAAAAAGATATAGGCTATCGGACTGGATACAGAAACAGAATCCAACATTTTGCTGCTTACCGGTAACTCATCTCAGAGACAAAGACAGACACTATTTCAGAGTAAAAAGATGGGAAAAAAACCTTTCAAACAAATGGTCCCAAGAAGCAAGCTGAAGTGGTCATTGTAATATGGAATGAAGTAGATTTTCAATCAAAAGTTATCAAAAAAGATAAGAAAAGACATTTTTTTACTCATTACAGGGAATATTTGACAGGAGGAACTATCAGTCCTTAACATACATGCTCCAAATACAAGAGCAGCTATATTCATAAAAGAAACCCCACTAAAGCTCAAAAAAAAAAAAAAAATACATTGCACTCTACACAATAATAGTGGGAGACCTCAACACCCCACTCTCATCAATGCATAGATCATGGAAACAGAAACTGAACAAGGACACAGTGAAACTAGCAGAATTATGAACCAATTGGAATTAATAGATATCTACAGAATATATCATCCTAAAACAAAGGGATACACTTTCTTCTCAGTACCTCATAGCACCTTCTTTAAATTGAGCATATAATTGGTCACAAAACAAGACTCAATAGATATAAGAAGATTGAAATATTCCCGTGTATCCTATCAGATCAACATGGTCTAAGCCTGTTCTTTAATAACAACAAAGACAACAAAAAGCCCACATACACATGGAAACTAAACAATGTTCTATTAAATGATATCATGGTCAAAGAAGAAATTAAGAAAGAAATTAAACATTTTTTAGAATTTAATAAAAATGAAAACACAACATACCCAAACCTATGGGATGCATTGAAAACAGGAATGAGAGGAAAACACACAGCTCTGAGTGCTTCCAAAAAGAAATTGAAGAAAGCAAACACTAGGAAGTTGACAGCACAGTTGAAAGCTCTAGAACTAAAGGAAGCAGATACACCCAAGAGGAGTAGACAGCAAGAAATAAATTCAGAGCAGAAATTGACCAAATAGAAACACAAAGAACCAATTAAAGAATCAACAACCAAGAGCTGGTCTTTGAGAAAATCAACAATACTGATAAACCCTAAACCAGACTAACTAGAAGGCAAAAAGAGAGTATCCAAATTAACAAAAGCAGAAAGGAAATTGAGAGCCTAACTCCTGAAACTGGGGAAATTAAAAAAATTATCAGATCCTACTACAAAAGCCTATACTCAACAAAGCTGAAAAAATTGAAGGAAATGGATGAATTCCTAGACAGATACCAGATACTAAAGTTAAACCAGGACCAGGTAAGCCATCTAAATAATCTTATAACACCTAAAGAAATAGAAACAGTCATCAAAAGCCTCCCAACCAATAAAGAGCCCCGGTCCAGATTGGTTCAGTGCAGAATTCTATCACACAATGGAAAACGGACATCCTCTTTAACAAATGGTGTTGGTCCAACTGGCATTCATTATGCAGAAGAATGAAAATAGACCCTTTCTTATCTCTTTGTACAAAGCTCAAGTGCAAGTTCATCAAATATCTCCACATTAAACCAGGTACACTGAAATTATTAGAAGAGAATGTAGGGAAAATCTTAGAACACATAGGCACAGGGGAAATTTTCCTGAAAAAGAATACCAATGGCTCATGCTCAAAGGTCAAATATTGACAAATGGGACTTAATGAGAGTGCAAAGTTTCTGTGAGGCTAAGGACACTGCCAAGGAAACAAATGGCAGCCAACAGATTTGGAAAAGATCTTTACCAACCTCACATCAGATAGTGGCCTAATATCCAAGGTATACAAAGAACTCAAGAAGTTAGACACCAGAGAATTCAAACAACCCTATTAAAAATGGGGTACAGAGCTAAACAAAAAGTTCTCAATTGAGGAATATCGAATGTCAGAGAAGCATCTAAAGAAGTGCTCGACATCCTTAGCCATCAGGGAAATACAAATCAAAACAACCCTGAGATTCCACCTCACACCAACCAAAATGGCTAAGTTCAAAAATTCAGATGACTGCAGATGCTGGTGAGGATGCAGAGAAAGAGGAACACTTCTCCACTGTTGGTGAGGTTGTAAACTGGTACAACCACTCTGGAAATAGTCTAGCAATTCCTCAGAAAATTGGACATAGAACTACGTGAAGACCCAGTTATTCCACTTCTGGGCATATACCCCAGAGAAGCTCCAACATACAACAAAGACACATGTACCGCAATGTTCATAGCTGTCCTATTCATAATAACCAGAAGCTGGAAAGAACCCAGATGTCCTTCAGGAGATGAATGGATATAAAAATTGTGTTATACTTACACAATGGAGTACTACTCAGCTATTAGATACAATGACTTTATGAAATTTGTAAGAAAATGGATTTATCTAGAGAATATCATCCTGAGTATGATAACTCAGTCACAAAATAACAGACATAATATGCAGTCACTAATGATGGGATACTAACCCCAGAAAGCTCTGAACACTCCAGAAACAACTCATAGGCTACATGAAGTTCAAGAAAAACCAAGGCCAAAAAATAAAATAAAATAAAAACGAAAAACCATTATGCTTAATATTTACACACCAAGAAAACTTTGACTCTTTCCAGGTTACATCGTATTTTACATGTATTTTATGTTCCTTTTAATTAGTAAGATTTTAATGCATACTATCAAACCTTTAAAAAAATCAAGTACTGACAAAAATGTATTCATATAATTTTTTTTGCAAAAAATGCTTAAAATCTGTACATTTATCTTTGTTTTATAAAGTCAAGTTGTTTAATTTAAAAAAATACAAATAAAGGAACCTCCAGAGATTCTACTTTGTTGGCCATCCATTGCTGAGAATACATCCTAACCTTAAAAATAGTTTCTTTCCCCAGTGAGACTCCCTTGGAGCAAACTAATATTTCATTTGCAGGTGGTTATCAGTTGGAGATTGCTAGTGAGTTGGGGATCAGGGCCTTTGTCCACTAGGATCCCATCTAGTGCAGACCAGTGCAGTCTCTGCTTCAAATCCCTTCTCTCAGGACTCAGGGAAGCCTGTGGAAATTGACGCACAATGAAAATCAGAGCTGCAGGGGATGGAACACACCAAAAACAACCAAGCAAACATGGTCCTTGGATTCAACAGGATTGACATATGTATAAACTCATAGAGAATGAGACAGCATGCACAGAGAACCACTGTGGTTCTAT
The DNA here is from genome assembly GCF_963924665.1 of Micromys minutus. Classification (NCBI taxonomy): domain Eukaryota; kingdom Metazoa; phylum Chordata; class Mammalia; order Rodentia; family Muridae; genus Micromys; species Micromys minutus. Next base: position 12,175,795 of record NC_137969.1, read on the forward strand.
GGTTAGTCATGTTTGACTTAAGAGCTAATATTCACATATATGTGAATACACCATATTTCTCTTTCTGTTTCCATGATACCTCTCCCAGTATGATTTTTTCTAGTTCTATATTTTTACCTGTGAAATTGTTTTAGACAGATGATCACTATTCCATTGTGTAATTATAATGTGTTTGCATTGTCTTTTCTTTGATTGAGAGACATATAAGTTGTTTCTTGTTTCTGGCCATTAATAATAGAGCAGCAATGGATATCGTTCATAAGAGTCTCCGTAATAGGATAAAGCATCCTTTGATAGATGCCGGAGCAATATAGCTGGATCATAAAGTAAATTGATCCTCATCTTTCTTAGGGACTGCTTGGTGATTTCTATTGTAGCTGTACAAGTTCGTACTTACAGCAGCAACAGGTAAATGTTGCTCATACTCCAATTCCTCACCAGCATGAGCTACCACCTGTTTTATTGATCTCACTTTCTGACAGATTTAAGATAAAATCTCAAAGTGGTTCTGATTGACATTTCCTTGATAATTAAAGGTGTTGAACATCTCTTTAAGTGTTCCTTAGACATTAGAATTTCTTCTTTTGAGAATTCTCTACCCCATTTTACATGTTTATTTCTTTAATATATAGTCTGTGAGTTCTTTATACATTTCCAACATTAGCCCTATTAGATATAGAGTTGATAAAAATATTTTATTATTCTGTAGAGTGCTGTTTTGTGCTACTTACAGAGTCTTTGTAGTGCAGAAGCTTTTCAGTTTCATAAGGTCCAATTTATTAATTGTTGATATTAGTTTATACTATAATTGTTGATATTAATGTTAGAACAGAACAACTACTGATGTTCAGAAAGTCTTTTCCTGTGCCAATGGGTTTATGGCTTTTTCACAGTTTCCCTTCTGTTAGGTTTAGGGCATTTGGTTTTATGTTGAGGTCTTTGATCCATTTGGGGTGGAGTTTGGGGCAGGATAATGAATACAGAGATCTACTTTAATTCTTCTACTTACGGTTTGAATAGCATCACTTACTGAACATGTCATTTTTGCCAGTGTGTTTTTCTGGCTTCTTTATAAAAAACAATCAAAACAACAACAACAAAAGCAGATGTCCATAGGAATGCATATTTATGTCTGCATCTTCATTTTGACTTCACATCTGTTTCTGTACCAGTACCACACTGTTTATTACTATAGCTAATAAAACACGGAATCAGAGGTGATGATTTCTCCCAAACTTCTTTTATTATTCAGGATTGTTTCAACCATCCTGGAATTTTCGTGTTTCCTTATGAAGCTGAAAATTGTCCATTCAAGTCTGTGATGTATTCTGTTGGAATTTTGATGGGGGTTTCATTGAATCTGAAGATGGCATTTGCTAAGACAGCAATTTTTATTAAGTTAATTGTACCCATTAATAAACATGGAATGTCTTTCCATCATCTTACATCTTCAGATTCTTAAGTTTTTTAACATGCTAGTCTTTCACTTTCTTTGTCAGTTACCCCAAGATGATTTTATTATTGGAGACTATGGTGAGTGGTGTTTTCTCTGAACTCTTTCTCAGTCCATTTTTTATTTGTATATAGGAGAGCTACTGATATTTGTAAGTTAATTTTGTATCTAGCTAATTTGCTGTGTTTATGAGCTGTAGAAATTTCTTGGCAGAATGTTCCAAGTCACTTGTGTATACTATCACATCATCTGCAAATAAAGGTACTTTGATATCTTCCATTCCAATTTGTGTCCCCTTGATCTCCTTCAATTGTCTTACTGCTCTAGCTAAGACATCAAGTACTATATATGTGTATGGAGAGACTACACAATTTTATATTGTTGCTAATTTCAGTGATTTTTTTTTTTAGTTCTCTCCATTTAATTTGGTGTTGGCTATGGGATTGCTGCACACCACCTTTATTATATAGGATTGCTGAAAACTGAGAAACAGAAACAGGTGAGGAAAGGGTTTTCAAGGGAATTCACAAGGAGGAAAAAAAGGATGTTTCATCAGGATCTGCTAAGTCCCCTGGAACTGGGGAAAGAAAATGTGAAAGGCCACTGTTTTAGTCAGGGTTCTCTAGAGTCACAGAACATATGGGTAGTCTCTGTGTAGTAAGGGAGTTTGTTGGTGACTTACAGTCTGTAGTCCAACTCCCCAACAATGGTCAGCAGCTGCTGTGGATGGAAGTCCAAGGATCTTGCAATTGCTCAGTCCCAAAAGGCAAACAGGTGAAGAGAGAAAGAGCCTTCCTTCTTCTAATGTTTTTATGTAGGTCTCCAATAGAAAGTGTATCCCAGATTAAAGGTGTGTACCACCATGCCTGGATCTGGGATTTGCTTTGTCCCAGATGACCTTGAACTCAGAGATCACCTTGTTTTAGTGTTCTGGGATTCATAGCTACTATTCCTCAAGATCCAGGTCAGACACTTGTATCTTCCAGTTTCAAGATCAGGATCGCAGGTGAGCCTTCCAGTTCCTAATTGTGTTTCATTCCAGATATAGTCAAGTTGATGATGAGGAATAGCCACTACAGCTACCCCAGTAGTCATCTCCAGAACTGGGGATGAGATGGGAGGATTGTATTTGGAGAAGAGGGACAGTGAAGATCATAAGCTTGCATGTGTCTTTTGTCTATGTGCTTGTGTGGAAAGTTTGGCTTGTAGGTTTGCAGGGAATGCTTACTAATGTTGGGGACAAGATAAATGGATGAGTTGGGAAGGTTAAAGAAGATCTGTGTTCTATGCTGTAGACTGGCACGGGGAGGGGGAGCTCAGTCAGGTAGTGAGCTACAGAGTTGAAGTTAAGATATGAAAATTAAATTTGTTGAAGAAGAGGGAGAGGTGAAGATCAGCACTTAGCCTACTGGCTTCCCTTGCCAGAGTGGCTTTCAGGCTCTTAGGTAATGAGGTTAGAGTTTGGCACTGGAGTAAAACAATGAGTGGGGAGAAGAAAGTTTGAAGGGAAGACCAGTGTGAACCCCTAGAGATGAGAGGGTAGAGGAAGGGGAAGCTGCAGCAGTTGGTCTGCTACAGAACTGGGGATGAAACTGGAAGATTTGGAGGATAGAGGGGTGAAGACCTGCAGTTAGCCAACCTGCTGCCAGAGTCTATATATATATATATACTTAAACACATATAGGATATGTAGTACACAGAATTATAGATCACAAAATGTTATGAGTAATGAAAGTATGTTTTGGACCACCAATTTCAAGAGCAGGCATATTATCTTGAACATTAAAATATCCCTAGCTACTCAGTAAATGCATGCAATATTCAATCACAAAACAGAACTATGTTAATCTCCAAACCAAGCAATCATTATAGACTCTTTTCGCCAGAAGTATTAAGGCATCTTTTTTGAACTTTCCAAATGTCTGTAATCCATTTCTCTTCCCAGGTGAAAATGGAGGTTTTAAAGACTATTGAAAGCTGAAAGAGTTACCTAGGTAACCCATTAAGTAAAACACAAGGGAATTAAATTCTGACTTTCAGTATTTTCTCTCCTGCATGCCCTTTGAAATGAGGTAAAAGTATAACATCAAAGGTTCCACTTATGAAGCAGATCAAACAGAACTCCTGATTTGATTCTGATACATCAAAATATCAACCTAGGATCCCAGGCATCTTTCTCCCGAGCCTCTGGCTATTTTTAGAACCACCTGTCAACAATGGCCAAATGAGGCCAGAGTTCTAAGAATGTAAAGGAGATGACACAGCTACAAGTACTTAAGACGCCTTTCGACGTACATTTTTTGAAGTTTTTAAGAACGACTCAGAAAAAATAACAAAAAAACGAGGACTTGGCGGCACCATCGACTGCAGAGAAAGAGAGGATGGTGGCCAGCATCTGATGCTCCTCTCTCACCTGCGTCCTAAGTTACTATTTTAAATGTATCCCTTTTGTGAGAGACAGACATGCTTAAGCAGCCTTACCAAGAGAGGAAAAAAAAGAGAGGAAAAGATAGAAGTCATACTACAGAATCCCCAGAATGTCACAGTGATCAATGAGCAACATCTCTAACCATGTGGGTCTGTAATTGGCATGACATGTTCCCTTCACTTGGGCAAATGGGCCTATGGAGTACTCCTAAGAGGAGAGTTTCTACATTTTATCTTGTTATTAGTGTTGTTTTGTATATATTTTTCCTCTCCATTTTCCCTACAGGTCTTTTGGGTATACACTATGGCTTCTGGCATAGCATTTTTATGGGATTCCAGAGTGTGCGCCTTTTCTTGTGCTTTTTCCTTAAGTTTGTTTTGTCCAACTCTACTGTGTTCATTTATGGTTTATGTTATTGTATTTTATTCTATTATCCCTTAGAAGCCAGTTTCTTTTCTAAGCAGAGACAGAAGAGAGAATGGGGAAAGGAGATGGGGAGGAAATGGGAGGACTGAAGGGAGGGTAATCAGAATATAGTATGCAAACAAAAAGTATTTTCAATAAAGCAAAAACCCAAAGAAATAAATATGTACATATACAAAAACATGATATGTCACATTTTATTTAAAAATAAAAGTTTTTTTTTTTCTATTTCTGCCTTATGGACACCAGGCAAATTTTCTCAAGCATCAACTGTACAAACTCATTCCCACAATGACAGACAGACCTGGACCCTGTCACCCGATGAAACAAGTCTCACTGAGTCACCCTACCACTGGAGCTCTGCTCCTTCTCCCAGAGCTTGCTCTAGCTTCCATCAGCATTCTAAAAGGGTTGCACACTGCAGGATAACTGTTTCGGTGTGTTTGTGCAAGAGGTTTCTTAGCCGCTCTCCCCGGCACAGATGCTAATGACATCTGTACCTGCCAGGGTTTTCAAAATCTCATTTGACCCTATATTTCCTTCTATGAAACTCAAACATAATTTCTTCATGGTTAACATACTACTATTTAAAAGTCTAATCAAGTTACCTAGTCATGAAGGCTATGGTCATGTATTGGATAAAAAAGAATAAAAGAAAAAGACCTTCAGGACAAGATCTGAGTACCCACTGAAGGGGACCCTAAAGTTTTGAATCAGCTGTACCAAATGATTTCGTAGAAAACCTATCTGATAAAGCCCAGGAAGGGAGCTTCCTGACCTGAGAAATGCCATCTCAGGAGAAGGCTAGTTCTTCTTTGGCTAGCCTCCTTGCTCCTTCCATTTGGGGAAAACAGGTAGTTAACTAGCCAGTGTCTGTTCTACCATGATTGTGTACTTTGTTAATGGATTACTGCAATTGAACACAGTATCTAAGCAAGTAACAGCTTATAAAACATTAGAAGTCATAGGATGAAAGGCTTGGGAAGCTACATTTGGGGCTATGCTACAATGTAAATGTAACAATGTAGCTTTTCTATCTCTGAACTTTCATTTTTACAAGGCCCTATTGTGATACTTTAAAGATTTAATTTCTATACAGGTGTGTTTGTGTATGTGTGAGCACACTCCCATGTAGTGTGAATTTATTTTTAATGTTCCATCTCTTTGACCTCTAAGCAGGTTTTGCAAATAGATATTAGCAATGGTGCTGATTATTGTCTTTTCTTATTTCTGATCACACACCTTGCACTTTATGCTAAATCTTGGTGCAGTGTTAAACTTTTGAATTCATATTAAAATGATATTAGGGATAATGAGCTGTTTATTTATTCCTGCTCTAATAGCAGTATCATTAGCCAGTCAGCACTTAGTTTAAGCACTTTTCATCACAGCCAAAAAAAAAAAAAAAAAAAAAATCAGTTTTTGAAAACTGTTGCAAAAGAAGTTTTTCCTATTCCATCACAGTTACATGATAAATGTTGAAAATATTCATTGCCATTATTCTTTACTTCTCCGTGTAATTCACATCCCTCCAATTAAGTCTTTGTTCTTAGAGCATATAACTGAAAACTTTTGTCCTTCGGTGTCTCATTTATAACTTTGTCATAAGTACTCGTGGTTGATACTAATCTTCATCTTCTGGGTTTTCAGATCAACACTATCGAACCTTTTTGAAAATCGATATGGGATCTTTCTATCTGGCTTCACGTGCTGTGTTGAGGATGTGGTTTGTATAGCTGATGGTCCCATCTCATCCACTTATGTAGGTTCTAGAAAGATAACTCGCAGAAACATTTTTGAACATATTCCACAGTGTTTGATCTGTTGAGGTTCCTTCTTCCAAAGTCTTTATTACTTTTTAGCCTGTTCCCCTCCCTTTCTTTTTATTTATACAGCTTATATGTATAAGGTTTTCCAATATTTGTTCCTGTATTTTGAGCCATTTTATTTCTTTAGATTTCCATTCTTACCATTTCTTACTTTTAACTTGTAAGATTTATTTGTAATGTCTTGAAAAACACCATAAATTATATATATATATAATGTTGCTCATAGCTCTATGTATTGATCACTATGTCTTTATTATGTTTCTGTGGTCTATATGTCTGTCTGTTTTGCTCCAGTATCTTGCTGCCTTTTTCATTATTCCTCAGAGTATAGTTTAAGATTAGGAAGTATCATTTCTCTGTGTTCTTAGACTTTGCATTGCTTTTGTTCCCTGCATAGGTTTTGTGTAGGTATATACATTTTAGGGTTTTAGGGTTCTTTTTCTAGTTCTGTAAGGAATGTCACTGGAATTTTGGTAGGGATTGCATGGAATCTTGTTATTTTAGTCATATAGCCAATGTTCCAGCACTATTTCTGCAAATTCAAGAATATGGAACATCTTTCACTGTCCAGAGTCTTCTTTAATTTCCTTTTCAATATTTTAAACTATTCTGTTTGGAGTTATTTTACCTCCTTTTAGTTTATTTTCATATATTTTTGTGGGTATTGTGAATGGGTTGTTTTCCTAATTTTCTCTGAGTAAGGTTTGGAGCATATAAAAATACCATTTTTTGTATGTTTATTTCTGTTGTGGATGTGCTGTGTTAGAAACATAAATGAATACATTTTTATCTTCCTTTAATGTTGAAATTTATTAACAACAATATATTCTCACAAGGTTCCATGGTTTCAATGACAGCAATTTGAGATATAAAATCTTAACTAGTTGGGACAAATTAAGCTATTTTATTCTAATCTTAATTACTAACATTAATTCTCATAGGATATAGTAAGTCTATATTTTTATTGGATTTTAATTTACATTTCAAGTGTTATTCCATTTCCCAGTTTTTCCTTCAGAAACCCCTTTCCCCTGCTTTTACCCTCCTTCTTTTTTATTGGATATTTTATTTCTTTACATTTCAAATGTTATCAAATGTTAACTCCTATTCCAGTTTCCCCATCAGCAATCCCTATATCCTATCTCCCTTCCCCTTGCTCTATTTGGGTGCTCCCCCACCCACAAACTCACTCCCACCTCCCCACCCTGGCATTCACCTACACTGGGGCATTGAGCCTTATAGAATCAAAGGCCTCTCCTCCCATTTATGCCACATAAGGCCATCCTCTGCTTTATTTGGGGATGGAGCAATTGGTCACTCCATGTGTACTCTTTGGTTGGTGGTTTAGTCCTTGAAAACTCTGAGGGTTATAGTTAACTGATATTGTTGTTCTTCCTATATGGCTATAAATCCCTTCTCCTCCTTCAATCCTTTCTCTAACTCCTCCAAGGTGTCCCCATACTCAGTCTAATGGTTGGCTGTGAGCATCCATATCTGTATTTGTCAGGCTCTAGCAGAGCCTCTCAGGACACAGCTATATCAGGCTCCTGTCAGGAAGCATCTTTTGGCATCCATAATAGTGACTAGGTTTGGTGACTGTATATGGGATGGATCCCCAGGTGGGGCAGTCTCTGGATGGCCTTTTCTTCAGTCCCTGCTCCACACTTTGTCCCAGTATTACTGTTAGACAGGAGCAATTCTGGGTTAAAAATGTAGAGATGAGTGGTTGGCCTCATCCCTCAAATGAGGGGCCTTGTCTAACCACAGGGTATGGTCTCTACAGGTCTCCTTCCCCTGTGTTGGACATTTCAGCTAATGTTATCCTTATTGGGTCCTGGGAGTGTCTTGCTTTCCTGGCATCTGGGACTTGCTGATGGCTACTCTCATTACTCATCCTCTATTGCTATACATCTCTGTTCAATTTCCTGACCCTCTGTATATCATCTTCATCTCTTCCCATACCTGATCCTGCCCCCTTTCATCTATCTATCTATCTATCTATCTAACTATCTATCTATCTATCTATCTATCTATCTATCTATCATCTGTCTATCTATCTATATCTATCCATCCCAGAATAAATACAAGATAAAGTGGATCAATGAAGTCCAGAATGTTTCAGAAGTGGGCTGAAAGTATTTGTTGCTAGAATAATGAATCAGACCAATAGCAGGAGGACACTTTTGGAGTCAGTGTTTGAGAGCAAAGCTATAGAGTTCAGCTGCAAAATGAAAGGCGAATAGCATCAAAATATGGGAGTTAGTGGCTCCAGGTCCAGTTCTAGAATGGTAAACAGACAGACAATTAAGCAGGCCATGCCAACAACAATGGATCGATCAGAACCAAATCTCTAGAGACAGCTGATAAGTGTTCTGCTTGTGGGTCCTTGGTATCTCCAAGGCATCAGATTATATTATTGGGTCATTCCATCACAGGTTTTGGTTTCTGTCACTTTAAGTTCCCAGTCTAAGGAGTTAGAAATTTTTCGTGGTCTGGCATGTCTGGTAGGTACTTAGGACTCATTACCGTAGTTTGATTTTGATATACACATGTACTAGTATAGTTTTATTTCACAGGATAAGTTTATAGTATAGCTCATCTTCTCCTTGTAGAAATAAGAATCTGTCACTGTACTGCATGGGTGGTCCCTGATAACTGGAATAGTTTCTGAGTGTAGTCAACTTTCTCCTTCAAAATGGAGTTAACAGCTGCTCAGGAAATTGAGTCTCCCAGGGTAAAGCAAAATTCTAAAACAGACAAAAAAAAACCAACAAGACAAAATAAAATAAAATAAAACAAAATACTGTTTTATAGGATGTAGGGTATCTTAGTGGAGGGTATAGCCTAATGTTAACATTTTGTGCCCTGAAACTTTGCTGAGTATTTTGTCAGATCCAAAAGATTTTTGGTGGAGACTATGGGATCTTTTAATTATACAACTATTTGTCTTCCAAGAGGGATAGTTTGATGTTAGCAGAAGCTACAATAAATGGATGCTTAGGAAGCAGATAGATTCTCTGATTCACTAAGTTGATGGTCCAGGGGGAAGCAAACACATCAACAAGTAGTAATGAAGTGTAATGAGGAATGAAATGGAGAAAACACACCGAGAGACAAGATTCTAGGTCAGGGGAGACCTTGCAGCTTTCTGATTTTTGTTTTCATCCTTATTTTCCCACAATGGAAGGAAGAAGTAGTCCCTGGCTCCATGATGGCCATTACAGCACATTCTAAGATGATATAAGATTAAGTTGCACTTCTCATCCACAGATAATTGTGACTTTAACCAGTTGGTGTGATAGAAAGCAATGAATGAGTGAATTACTCATACTCTCCATGTGGATACAAGACAATGCTCTATATGTAGATACAAACAAATGCTTGAGCAGAATTAAAAGCAAATAGGGCAGCAGTGAAATTATAGTTGTAAGGAGATTACAAAAACCCTGGAATTGGAAATGTCTCTGGAAAGCTGTATCTGTGTGTAGTCATGGGGCCAGAATGGAAAAGAGAACACAACATAAGCATGGTGTACCTTCTCTACAAGACTCCCTGCAGCTGCTGAACCATCAAGGCACATAGCATGCTTAAGGCAGTGGGCATCTCAATACCAAATGGAAGGAGCAGGACCCATCTGTGGAGTGACTAATCAGCTGTAAGCAAAAACATCCTAAATGTGAACCAGAAATGAAACAAATGTCAGCTCCACAATCACATTGCAAAACTGAATATTGTTCACTAATCAGAACTTCAGTTCTACACAAACCCTTACTTTGTTCCATGTTCTAAAGGGAGATGTAGAAAGAGATATAGCATCTGAGGGAGCTAAGAGGATCACTTTCTTGTTGACAAAGCCGATTTAAAGATGTCAGTCTAAATGGAGTCTTCCACTGGAGTCCTTGGAACTTGTTTGAGATGCATAGATAGGCATGTTTGCACAAAGCCAAACATGTGACCAGGGCTGAGCAGAGTCAAAAACCCAAGGGCAAAGCTTCACTTCCTATCAAGATTTAAGTGGAGAAAACTTGGCCCTGTTGAAGTGTGAAGAGATGAATACAGCATCCCAATTATCTCAGCAGCCAGATGTATTCTTTACCCTGCCATGGGAGGCACAGATATGGAACTGGGCTATTCTCTCATCCTACTCTGAGAAGACAGGGGAATGTGAATGGATTCTTTATTGTATGAATTGCTTCCAAGATTATGAGAAAATGTAGAAGTATATATATGTTTGAAAACCTAAAGTCATTAACCCTCAAGGTATCTCTCAGTTGAGTGAGATCCTTCTATCTCAGGACCTCTGATGTTGGCACCTGTTTTTGTTTGCTGTGACCAAATGTCAGGGTTTATGGCTGCTATCTGCATGGAGCAGTAACTGGTTATTTGTCTGAGATATTCACCATCTTTAACATCTATGTTTCCTATCTGTTCCCTAATCATCCTGTATTATATATTAATTGGGGGAAGCTGTGGAGAGCGGGTGTGGCGGCAGTGCAAAGATGGTGCTCGGGACTCTGGCCTACTCTTGTGACTAGCACCTGACTTCCTCCTGCCCCCAACCCCCCCACCCCGAGATTAGCCACTCCCACCATGCGAGCTGCGCAGGCGCACCCATGACGAGAGATCAGGCCAGATGATGCGGACCTATGAACTGCAGCCACGCAACATGGACTGAGGAGGTGGAGTTGAGAGAGGATAAAGGGACTGTGCTTGGGACAGAGAGGGAATGAGAAAGAGAAACAGAAATAGAGACAGAAAGGAGACAGAAAGGTTTTCACTTGCATGCTGTAAGGTTCCTGAATAAACCGCTTTGAGAAGAAAACTGTGTCATCGCTCCTTTTCTGCTGGTCGGAGATGGTAGTGACAGGAAGCAATGCTATTTGTTTATAAGTATGTTTCTAGTGAGATCCTAACTTTATTTCTCTCATTTTGAAGTACTTCTTGAAAGCACTTTTCTTACACAGAATACGAAATTCAAAGTGGCAGGTGCTTATAGTTGGATATAGGTCAATGGACAGACACATATTTGATGAATATCAAGGACCAAGAACTATTTTATGTACTGCAAATACTGTGGCAAACAAATATAAATTCCTGCTGATAAAAGCTTTAATTTGTGTAGGGGTTCAATGAACATATAACAAGCAAAAAAGTAAATAAGTAAAAGAGTTTTAGTACATAATAATTGATAAGAAGGAAATAAAACAGGATCAGGTGACTATCTAGAGACATGATATCTTAATTGTTTTTCTGTTCCTGTGATCAAACACCATGACCAAGGAAACTTGTAAAACGAAAGGTTTTTGTCTTTGTCAGTATTGTATTGCTCTGAAAAGCCTCATCATCATGGAAACTCTCATAAAACAAAACAAACAAAAATACAAACGCCATTTATTTGTGACTGGCTTCCAGTTTCAGAGATTTAGTCCAATATCATCATGGTAGGAAGAATAGAGGTATACAGGCAGACATAGTGATGAACAGGTAGCTAAGAGTTTTACATCTAGATCTGAAGACAGTGGAAAAAACTATTTGGGCATTAGAAGGGGCTCTTTACAACCTAAAGTGCATCTTCAGGGACATACCATCTCTTCAACAAGGCCACACCTCCTAATCTTATCAAAGAGTGTTATTCTCTAGTGACCAAGTATTCGAATCTACAAACCTATGCAGGCCATTCTCATTCAAACTACAGAAAGTTTATTTGCACTTCTGCTTCCAGAGAGTTTGAGTCTATCATGGAAAGGAACCATGACAGCAAGAAGCAGTTATGGATGGCAGGAACAGCTGGGCATTCATACCTCAAACTGCAAACAAAAAGCAAAGAGCATAAAAAAAGGAATTAGTTTTGAACTCCTGAGTTCCTGTCTCCAGTGACATAAGGCTCTAACATATTTCTCCAAAAAGACCCCTCCCAAATAACAATCCGGGCCTAAGTATTGAAAAGTCTGAGACTATAGTAAACAATTCATTCAAATCATCAAGGTTACAATCTGATACAGAAGGAAGCTGTAAAAGCCTGACAATTGGCATTGTAATAGCAAACAAAACCATAGGAGTGAATAGCAGAGGTCCTGAGAAAAGAGGATCAGTATTGCAATCTGGGGAGGACAGGTCCCATGTGAAGGGTCTGAGTACTACAGATAGGTATGCATTATTGCTTGGTTTTTATTAATTTATTCTACTATGAGAAACTGGATTTATACTATTGTGACATCTCTATTAATTTTTAAGTGTTTGCTAGCCATTCACAGTATTTGGGACCTGAGGGAGAAAGGACACAAAAATGATGTCTGAATCGAATCAGGAGGCTGCCATTGCTAGATTTATTTCACAAACTGAGGAGTTAAAAGTTTTTAAAAATAAGATTATTCTACCCAAATTGTTAAAACACAAAAAAATTGATGCCTATGAAGATTCAGCAATGAGGCTGCTTCCCATAGTTAAGAATTTTGCCTGTGAAGGTCTGAGATGAGATACTAAACTCTTTCTGTTGCAAAGGTATGTTTGAGACATGTCTCTGATTTGGTTAATCTGGATATTCTTTCTGTACCCTCTAGTTAGTCTGGCTAAGGGGTTTATCAATCTTGTTGGTTTCCTCAAAGAATCAGCTCCTGGTTTTGTTGATTCTTTGTATACTTCTTTGTGTTTCAACTTGGTTGATTTCAGCTTTGACTTTGATTATTTCCTGCTGTCTATTCCTCCTGGGTGCATCTGCTTCTGTTTGTTCTAGAGCTTTCAGGTGTGCTGTCAAGCTGTTAGTGTATACTCTCTGGAGTTACTTTTTGAAGGTACTCAGAGCTATGAGTTTTCCTTTTAGTACCTTTGGGTATGTTGTGCCTTTATTTTCATTCAATTTGAAACTATTTTTAATTTCTTTCTTATTTCTTCATTGAGCAAGTTATTATTGAATAGCACATTGTTCAGTTTCCATGTGTATGTGGGTTTTTTGTTGTTTTGTTGTGATTGAAGACTTAGTCCATGGAGATCTAATATGATGAATGAGATTACTTTGATGTTCTCATATCTGTTGATGCCTGTTTTATGACGGACTATATGACCACTTTTGTAAAAGGTACCTTGAGGTACTGAGAAGGTATATTCATTTGTTTTAGGACAAAATGTTCTATAAAATGGCTGTTAAATCCAGTTGGTTCATAACTTCTGTTACTTTTACTGTGTCTCTGTTTACTTTCAACTTCCATGATTTGTCCATTGATGGAAGTGGGGTGTTGAAATAACCCACTATTAGTGTGTGTGTGGTGCAATATATGTTTGGAGCATAGATGTTCACGATTGAGAGTTCATCTTAGTAGATTTTTTTCCTGTGATGAGTAAAAAATATCCTTCCTTATCTTTTTTGATAACATTTGGTTGGAAATCTATTTTATTTGATATCAGAATGGCTACTTCAGTTTGTTTCATGGGACCATTGCTTGGAAAGTTTTTTTCTCAGCCTTTTACTTAACTAAACTGGAAAATTTAGAGAAAATGGACAAATTTCTAGACAGATACCACGTACCAAAGTTAAACTGGTATCAGATAAATCATTTAAACAGTCCCATAACCCCTACAAAAATAGAAGCAGTCATCAAAAGTCCCCAAACCAAAAACAACCCATGACCAGATGGGTTCAGTGCAGAATTGTATTAGACATTTATAGAAGACCTAATACCAATACTCTCCAAACTATTTCCCAAAATAGAAACACAAAAAACACTTATTACCATCATGCATATGCAAAACTACTCAATAAAATCCTTCTTGCAAACCAAATCCAAGAACACATTAAAACAATCATTCACCATGATGAAGAAGGCTTCATTACAGTAAGGCAGGAATGGTTCAATATATGGAAATCCATCAACATAATTCATGATATAAACAAACTCAAAGAAATAAACCACATTATCATCTCATTAGATGCTGAGAAAGAATTTGCCAACATTTAACAAGCCTTCTTGTTAAAAGTTTTGAAAGGATCAGAAATTCAATGCCCATACTTAGTCATAGTAAAAGCAATATACAGCAAGCCAGTAGCCAACATCAAACTATATGGTGAGATACTTAAAGCAATTCCACTAAAATCAGGGTCTAAACAAGGCTACCTACTCTTTCCCTACCTACTCACTGTGGGACTGAAGGGCTAAAGTTGGAAATGTGAAAGGTTGAGTTCGATCAAAGTCCATAGGACAGGTGCCTGTAAACTGGCAGGTGCTTCCTGAACTAGGTCTTTCAATACTATATTGAATTGTTGTACTTTATGGTCTGGGGGGGTCCGCTCTGCTCCCCCAGGGGAAGGTAGCTCTTCACTCTGCTGGTCCCATGGAAGGTCACTTCTGGTGCATACTCTGCCTGGCCCAGAGGAGTTCAGGCTGAAAGGCATGGGAATGAATCCTAGCAGGGTGCCATCAGACCTGTGAACTCTGGAGGGCAAAGACTCAGCCCTGTGCTCAGATTATAGCCCTGCTGGCCAAGGACACAAACCCTTGCCTGACTCTTAGAAAAGTGCAGAGCCTGCGATAAAGCTCTGAGAGAAAGCCTTCACAGAGGACAAAGGAATTAGAGAGCAAAAGGAAGTCAAAGAGATACAAATTGGAAAGAAAGAAGTTAAAATATCACTATTTGCAGATGATATGATAGTATACTTGAGTGACCCCAAAAGATCCACCATGGAACTTCTAGAGCTGATAAATAACTTGCAAAGTGGCTGGATATAAAATTAACACAAACAAATCAGTAGCCTTCCTCTACCCATAGGATAAGTAGGCTGAGAAAGAAATTAGGAAATGACACCCTTCAAAATAGTCCCAAATAATATAAAATACCTTGTTGGGACTCTAACCAAGCAAGTGAAAGGTCTGTATGACAAGAATTTCAGGTCTCTGAAGAACAAAATTGAAGATTTCAGAAGATGAAAAGATCTTCTGTGTACATGAATTAGCAGGATTAATATAGTAAAGATTACCATCTTTCCAAAAGCAATCTACAAATTCAGTGCAGTCCCCTCCAAAAATTCCAACTTCCAACCCAATTTTTCATACAGTTAGAAGAAGCAATTTGAAAATTTATTTGAAATAACAAAATATCCAGGATAGTTAAACCTACTCTGAACAATGAAGAACTTCTGGGATAATTACCATCTGTAACTTTAAGGTGTATTATAAATCAAGTGTGATAAAAACCACATGATATTTGTATAGAGACAGGCAGGTAGACCAATTGAACAGAATTAAAGACCCAGCAATGAACCTACACACCTATGGTCACTTGATCTTTGACAAAGGAGCAAAAAAACATTTAACTGAAAAAGAATAGCATCTTCAACAAATGGTGCTGTTTCAACTGGCAGTCAGAAAGCAGAAGAATGCAAATTGATTCATTTTTGTCTCCTTATACAAAGCTCAAGTCCAATGGGATCAAAGACCTTCACATAAGACCAGATACACTGAAACTAATAGAAGAGAAAGTTGGGAAGAGCTTAGAACACATAGGCACAGGGGAAATTTTCCTGAATAGAACACAAGTGGCTTATGCTCTAAGATCAAGGATCTACAAATGGAACCTCATTTAATTGCAAAGCTTCTGTAAGGCGAAGAACACTGTCCAGAGGACAAAATGGCAATCATTGGGAAAGGATCTTTACTAATCCTACATCTGATAGAGCTATTATCCAATAGATACAAAGAACTTAAGAAGTTAGATTCCAGCGAATCAAATATTAAAAATTGGGTACAGTGCTAAACAAAAAATTCTCAACTGTGGACTATTGAATGGCTGAGAAGCAACTAAAGAAATGTTCAACATCTCTTGTCAGCCAGAAAATGCAAATTAAAACAACCCTGTGATTCCACTTAACACTTGTCAGAATGGTTATGATCAAAAACTCATGTCACAGGAGATGCTGGTGAGGATGTAGAGAAAGAGGAACACTCCTCCACTGTTGGGTTTGCAAACTGGTACAACAACTCAGAAAATCAGTCTGGTGGTTCTTCAGAAAATTGGACATAGTACTACCTGAGGACCCAGCTATAACATTCATAGGAATATATGCAAAGACAATTCAACGTATAACAAGGACACATTCTCCACCATGTTTATAGCAGCCTTATATATAATAGCCAGAAGATGAAAAGAACCAAGTTTTTCTTCAACAGAGGAATAGATACAAAAAAAATGTGGTACATTTACACAGTGGTGCTACTTGACTATTAGAAACAACGACTTCATGAAATTCCTAGGCAAATGGATGAAACTAGAAGCTACCATTCTGAGTGTGGTAACTCACTCACAAAAGAACACTCATGGTATCCACTCACTAATAAGAGAATACTAGTCCAAAATGTTTGGATTACCCAAGAAATAATTCATAGACCTTATTAAGCTCAAAAAGAAACAAAGCCAAAATGTGGATGCTTCAGTCCTTCTTATAATGGAGAACCAAACCCTCATGTAAGAAAATATAGGGACAAATAAAAGAGCAGGGGTTAAAGAAAGGATCATTCAGAGACTGCCTCACCTGGGAATCTATCCGACATGCAGTCACCAAACCTAAGCACTATTGCTGATGCCAAGAATGGCTTGATGGCAGAAACCTAGTATAAATGCCTCCTCAGAGGCTCTGCCAGAGTCATACCGATACAGATGGGGATGCTTTCAGCTAAGCACTGGCCTGAACAGAGGTATCCCAATGAAGGAGCTAGAGAGAAAAAAAACTGTAGGTGCTGAAAGGGTCTGCAATCTCATGTATAGAGCAACATTATCAACCAATCAAACCTTCCACAACTCCCATCGACCGAAACACCAACCAATGAGCACATATGGAGAGACCCATGGCTCCAGTTGCATATGTAACTGAAGATAGCATTGTCTGGCATCAATGGGAGGAGAGGCCTTTGGTCTAGTGAGGACACATTTTTCCATTTTTGGGAATGATAAGCACTGAGGTGAAGAGGGTAGTTGGGAGAGAGAGCATCTTCATAGACACAGGGGAGGGGGAGGTGAATGGGAGAAAAAAGAATAACATATGAAAAATAAATACAGAGATAACGTAATGAAAATAAGAAAAAAAAGAGGCATGTCTCATTTCTCCTGATTAATCACATGTGTTATATACCAAACACACCAGGCACCATAGTGATTTACTTATTTATTTATTTATTTATTTATTTATTGTTCTTAAATCAATAAACTAAATATAAGCTAAACAGACTTATGAAGCATGGTGTGCCGGGGCTTATCTTCCTGATGTCATATGCCTAAATCAAGCCAATCAACCTGTGTATTCCTAAAGAAAATTATCAGCTACTATATTTTGCTTCAAAAATGTTCCGGAAAACTGTAGCCCTCCCTAATTCCAAAAACTTTAGGTGACAATTGTGTTTCTGAATCCAGACATTTTTTTTTCAATTTGGAAGAACAATGCAAAGGCACATAGTATACAAAAGTGGATTATCTTCAGCATAGTCTGAGTGCATTTGTACAAGCAATAACACTAAAATTCCTGTAGGAAAAAAACATTTGTGAGTCATATTAATGGATCTTATCTGCTTTCCATATACAATCAAAAAAGGCCAACTAAATGAACAGTTCTTAATTCTATTAATAATCATATTAAGTACTCACATAAAAAGATTTGACAGTTGATGATGGAACAGCATTCACAAGGAACCATGAAGCACAATGTGTAGGTATAGAGAAATACCTCATCTAAATGAAAATTGTATCCATTTTAAAACTTTTTTGTTGTTTTATTGTTGTTGTTAGTTTATTTGTATAACCCAGGCTCACCTGGAACACACTCTGTAGACCGGACCTCTAGAGTGCTGTGATTAAAGCTATGTGCCACCACCCAGTCTTAATTCAATCCATTTTAAATGGTGTCAAAATTAAAAAAGAAAGTTTGCCCACTTGATGCTGAATACGTTTCAACGTATTTTACACCAAGATGAAGAAGACAGGCTAATGTCATTTGACTCAAGGTAGCTGTTGTAGAGAAAATCGTGTAGTTCATTAACTGCTCTGCATTATCTCGCTAACCAGTCTCATCTTCATTCTCCTTCGTGAGGGCTGGCAATGCCTTAATGGCAGAAAAAAGGCAGATGCTTCACTCACAAGATGCAATAGAGAATCAGAAGGGAGCTCAGGGAAGAAGTACAGTACTCCTCACCTTTCTTGTGTGTTATTCCATATTTGTGTTTATTAATCATTTATTAATCACATACCAGATTTCTAGAAAACTGCCTGGCTAGATGTTTGTTTGCTGCAGATGTTATTGGTGGTGGTGTGTGTTGTTATTGTCTAATAACTTTATCTGCATTGAATGAAGTGTGTTCTGGTTAGCTTGACCTGTCAATTTGTCACAACCTAGACTTATCTCGATGACTTTTACAAGAGGGATTGCTCAGTTCAGTTTGATCTGTGACCATGTTTATGAAGTATTGTCTTGTTGGAGGGATGAGCCCATGGTGGGGAGCACCATTCCTAGGTAGGTGGGCATTGACTTTATAAGTGAACAAGCTGGAGAGTTATCCAGCTAGGAGAATTTCTGTAGAGTTCTTGCCTCCAGGTTTTGTTTGTGTTTCTACATTGACTTTTCTTAGTGATGAATTGTGTCATGGAAATATTAAACAAATAAATTCTTCCCTCCCCAATGTATTGTTCATCATAACTATTGTTATAGCAACAGAAATTTAGGACAGATTGCAAGAACAGAAATACAGATAACAGGAATTAACATGAGAAAGCCAAAATTTTTCTTAATGAGCTTTACATTTGAACCCCTTAAAGGGAAGCAACCATTTTCTTGGGTGTGTGAAATGGGCAGACCTATAAAGCTAGAATGATATTTCTTTGGGTCCTTTATTATATTTTGGAGATGAAAGAAAGTCAAGAGATTGTGAAACATATATGTGAGTCTTGAGTCCATGTCAAAAGATCTGGATTGTAGCATTGGCTCTGTGGATGACTGTTGTCGTTTTAGTTGCAGAAAATGTTCTACCTCCTCTTTTATCTGCGTGACAGAGCCAATGAAAAGAAAGTAAAAAATAGTAGTTAAATCTCTGGTTATTAAGGAATCTCAAATTTATATAAAGATTCCAAGATGGAATGGTTCTTAGATGTCTATTTTTCACTAATCTAAGTTTATTTTCTTCCTAGATTTGTTGCTAGATTCAAAAGTTGTCAATGTGACAATTCATTTGAAAGCACCCCTGAGTAGTCTGCATTGAGAAAATAAATGTAACTGTTGGGTCTGTGCTGCCTCATAGGGAAAAAATGCTATGTAAGGCCTCCCAGTTAAAATTTAACTTTGTGCAAAAATCATGGTATTGATGTCTGTCCGTTTATCTATCCATCTATTTATTATCATCTATATATCTATTTATAATCTATGTATCTCTATTTGTATATCTATCATTTATCATTTTTTGAACACAGGGTTTCATGTAGCTCAAGATTTTCTTGAACTCACTACATACTTAAGACTGGGCATGAAGTCCTGACCCTCCTGCTTCTACCTCCTGAGTGTTAGGATTACAGACATTTACATACAGATTCATGAGTTGCTGTAGACTGAAGCCAGGACTTTATGCATGTTAGGAAAATATTGTACCAACTGAGCTACATTCCTAAGTCCAGTCATTTTATCTTTCTGTCTATCACCTATTGCCTTTCAATAGAGGATGACAATAAGAAGATGATGGAAAAGCACTTTGGTACTAATTCTTGGGTAGCCTATCTGCTATCTTTATCCTTTACCCAAACAGCATTCTCATAAGCAAGGAAAGTATCATTTTAATTGCTACTACTTAACTATTGAGTATGTCTCTCTTCTGGCTGTTCTAGAGCCTTTGGTCTGGAGCCAGCTGCTTCTAGCGTAGTTTCTTCTGGATATCACGAATTGTTCTTCTGTGGTGGATAATACTAGGTATTAACTTTAGAGAATCTAGACTCACCTTAGAGAGCATTTTGAGAATGTCAATAAGGTAAGATTTAACTACTTGAGGTGAGAAGAATGAGCCACAACCAGGCAGCATACACGGGCTGGTCTGAGGCCCCCAGTACATATACAGCAGAGGACTGCCTGTTCTAGCTTCAGTGGGAGAAGAAGAACCCAATTCTTAGGAAAATTGAAGCCCCAGCAAAGTGGGAGGACTGGTGGTGGGGAAAACAGAAGACCCATTTAAACTGAGGCATTACCATTGCATGATGAATCCTGGGCTGCGCAAAAAGGAGCATGTGGTGGCACACCAGCATACATGTCTCTGTTTCCCAGCCTCAGACCCAATGAGAACAGCTGCTGTAGTGTGTGCAGCTATGATTTCTCACCATGATGGATTGCACTTACACACTGTGATCCACAATAAACCCCTTCTCTCTCAAACTGCTTTTGTCAGAGCAGTTTATCATAGTAATGAGAAAAGTAACTTAAACATCATTGAGTCAGAAATGAAGAATATATAGAACCCATATTTTCAAGGTATTGCTTCTTTCACTACCTATATGAAAAAAACATTTTAAAAAAGAACCCATCAAAGAAGTTGGAAAGATGCTTCAGAGGTTCAGGGTTCAGAACTCTGGCTTCTCTTGCAGAGGTTCTGAGTTTGATCCCAGTACAAATATAGTGGCTCATGGCTACCAGTAACTCCTGTTCCAGGAGATTCGATGAACTCTTCTGAACTTCTTGAGGAGCAGGCACACACATGTCAAACAGACATATATGCAGGTATAACATCCACACAATAAAATAAATAAAAAGACAATAAAACAAGAAAGAAAAAATATTACAAAAGATAATATTTTTAAAAATAACACTGAATACCACCCCCCCACACACACAAATATTCTATCTCTTGTATCCTGGTGTAGGAGAACCTCCAAACATCTGGTGATGTGAGAAAAACATAATCCTATATATTGACTCTACTGTGAGTCTATACAGATGTATGCTTATATGATCATATCTGTATAGTTCATTTCTGTATAAATATAACATTTTGATTAGAAAGCATACCTAATTTGAGAACCAAGCAAGGTGTACAGATTGAGAATTTCCCCATCAATTACTTTGACTTTGCCACTTTGATTTCCCTTCCTCTGGGAACACAAATGGAATTTCACTCTGAGAATTTTTGGCATACTCCAAAAACACATTTTACAGCAATTTCAAGTCAGGGTACTCTGCCTTTCCCTGAGCAAGAGACTCTGGCCCAGTGTGGGTTTGCTTCACATTTCTCAGTGAAGTACAAGGAATTCTCTTAATAGAGTAGGCTAATTCCAAAGATCAAATATGTGTCCTCAAGGGTGAGTGCCACATAGGTTACCACAAAGGAAGAAGCAGTTGAAACAAGAGATCCTCTGCAAAGCCAAGCTGACTCTGATGCTTGAATGAGAATTGGACACTGAGTTTTTCCTCTGTTCGTAGAGCACATTTGTTTATATTTATCTACATCAATAATCATTCCCCAAGAAACACAAGCCTACTTATTTTCTTACTATGAGAATGGCCCAGAATATGGTGACCTGGGAGTTTTTAACCTTTCAGCAGTAGACAGTTTGCTAAAGACACACTATGTGTACTTTATGAATGATTTATGAATATGTGAGAGAAAGACCTCTTGAAGTAGATAGGATTAAGATACATTGTATACGTGTATAAAATTGTGAAGTAATAATTTTCTCTTAAATGATTTCTGAATGAATGAACCTATATCAATCAATTTTTATATTACCTATCAATATATCAAAATATTACCTAATAATTAAACCACAGTTTCACCAAGAAAAATGATTCAGCAAGTTGTGTACTCAATGGAGGCTTTCCTAATGAGCACACAAATAGGTAAACGATAGTAATCATCATAATTCTAGAAGTCATGGCATGGAATATACAAGATGCAGTAGAGCTGGACATGTGGAAAGCATAGTCACTTATTCAGGTAGCAGATGCTGGTTTGTAGTAGTATGGTGGTGTTTTTCTCTATGAGAAACATGAACAAGTTTTGAAAGGACCAGGGTGTAGGATACTGATGAACATTATCTGTGCCTTCACAAGAGAATGGCGAACAGTTTGGTGAGCTCAGAGGACACTACAAGAAGGAAAGATCTGAACACAACTACGTTTCTTGTTTTGAACTGTTAAATAACAAAACAATTGTGTTAAAAACTGCATGGTACTGGTACAGAGATAGGCACGTGGATCAACAGAATAGAATAGAAGATCCAAAAATGAACCCTTATATATATGGCCACTTGATTTTTGACAAAGGAGCTATAAACATTCCATGGAAAAAGGACAGCCTCTTCAACAAATGGTGTTGGCTCAAGTGGCACTCAGCATGCAGAAGAATGAAAAAGACACTTTCTTATCTTCTTGTACAAAGCTCAAGTGTAAGTGGATCAAAGATCTCCACATTAAACCAGGTACACTGAAAATATTAGAAGAGAGAGTAGGGAAAACCTTAGAACACATAGGCACAGGGGAAAATTTATTGAATAGAACACCAATGGCTCGTGCTCTAAGGTCAAATGGAACTTAATGAGATTGCAAAGTTTATGTAAGACTAAGCACACTGTCAAGAAAACAAAATGGCAGCCAACAGAGTGGGAGAAGATTTTTACCAATCCTACATCAGATAGAGGGCTAATATCCAAGGTATACAAAAAGTCAAAAAGTTAGAGACCAGAGAATCAAACAATCCTATTAAAAAATGGGGTACAGAGCTAAACAAAAAGTTCTCAATTGAGAAATATTGAATGGCTGAGAAGCATCTAAGGAAGTGCGCAACATCCTTAGCCATCAGGAAAATGCAAATCAAAACAACCCTGAGATTCCACACATACTAGTCAGAATGGTTAAGATCAAAAATTCAGATGACAGCAGATTCTGGCGAGGATGTGAAGAAAGAGGAACACTTCTCCACTGTTGGTGGGGTTGTAAACTGGTACAACCACTCTGGAAATCAGTCTGGTGACTCCTCAGAAAATTGGACATAGTACTACCTGAAGACCCAGTTATTCCACTTCTGGGCATATACCATAGAGATGCTCCAACTTACAACAAAGACACATGCACCAGAATGTTCATAGCAGCCCTATTTATAATAGCCAGAAGTTGGAAAGAACACAGATGTCCTTCAGTAGATGAATGGATACAAAAATTGTGGAATATTTACACAATGGAGTACTACTCATCTATCAGAAACAATGACTTTATGAAATTCCTAAGAAAATGGATGCATCCAGAGAATATTATCCCGAGTGTGGTAACCCAGTCACAAAAGAACAGACATAATATGCAGTCGGTGATAATTGGATACTAAATCCAGAAAGTTCTGAACATCCCAGAAACAACTCACAGGCTATATGAAGATCAAGAAAAACAAAGGCCAAAATAAATAAGTATATAAAAATAAAGAAAGTCTCAGTCCTTATTTGGGAAAAAAATAAATGTATAGCACCCTCTCACAGTGTGGTACACCTGGACCTCAAATCAATAATAATCCAAGACCTAAGAGAATAGCCTTGTGGAAATTTCTGGTATTCACAGATTATTATGCTTAATGTATACCCAATAATAAATCTGTTTCCATGCTATGTTCTATCCAACATGTCCTTCATCCTTATGATAAGTAGTGGGATTTCTTTGCTTGCTATCAAACCTCTAAAAGAATTAAGTACTGACAATATTAGTTATATAATGTTATGCCAAAATGCCTTTAAAATCTGTAAATGTATGCCTCTTTTTTAAAAAATACAGTGGTAAGGAGAAAAAAAATAAAGTAAAATAAACTAGTTGGTTTGTAAACTTGAGAAATGTATTTCTGTCTGCTCAGCATGCTAGGATGCCTAATGTCAGGGTGTTTACATACTTGATGTTTTATGAGGGACATACTTTCTGGCTTATAAATGGATAACTTTTCAGTGTTATCAAGTGTCTAAGGAACTGTGGGATATCTTCGGGGCATTTTAATGAAAGTGTTGATACTGTTGGTGAACTCTACCCATATTTCATTATAGTTTTCTTATTCAGTTCCTAATACCATACTTGGGGACTGGGTTGGAGAATAATTGCAACAAGAGGATCTATTTATCTTACAGAATAAGACTTTAAAGAGTAGAGAAATAACTTGAAATGGCTGCAGAGGATGAGTTTGTTGTCTGAGGCCAGGATTGCAGTTTTGAGTAGTGGTAGAGATATTATTTTGTAGCAGCATCAATGTGTTTAGTTGAATGACTCAACTAAAGTGTGAAAATGAGGGTAAGATTTCGCATTGATCCAATACTAATATTGCACTAAATATATATTAACGTAATGACTGATAAAATGATCAACCAGTATATTCATGACAGATTAAAAAGATCAGCCAGTAGGTGGCTGACTAAAAATGGAAGGACCACCGTAGGAAAAGGTCTATTGGCAATTGAATTATGAATATGAATGTATAGTTTATTACTTTCTTTTCTCATCCTTCTTTAAACAACTCTGAGACAATGATTCTATCATTTGCAGTTTTCACATGTGAAGAACTGTTACATTAGTGCACCATGATAGAGTACCGACTTCATGTATACAAGGTTCTAGGGTTAATCACCAGGGCAACCAATTCAGCAAACAACAGTACAAGCAAGAGAAAGAATTGCAGTCACTTATGATAGATCATACTCTCAGGAAAAGGTAGAGCTGGCTCTCACCTGTCTTCAGAGTATACAGTTGGGCTTTTCATCTAAATAAAAAAAATATATGTGCTGGTGTATGGGTTTGTGCATATGTGAGAAAGTGTGATATTGGATTCTGAACCAAACATTAGATCTCTTGGAGCTGAAGTTATAGAGAGTTCTTAGCTGCCTGATATGAGAGCTGCATACTTAATTCAAGGTCCTCTGCAAGAGTAGCACATGTTCTTAAACACTGAATCATCTCCAGTCCCAAGAGTCCAAGTCTTCAATTATGAGAAAGTAACCCAAGTATGCTATTAATATAAGAGACAAACATTTAACCCTGTAGACTTAGTAATGAGGATCGGTGTAGGCTTCTAACATGTTAAGGAACTGGCAAGGACAAAACCAAATAATCAGAAGAAGTGAAAACTCTCTCTTACCTTCTAAAGAACTGGGCTGTCTATCTCCTGGTTTCCCATGTGGAAGTTTCTTGTCCCTATGCCTTCATACTGAGGGTTCCAACATGGGCTCCTCTGTACCTTAGGTTTCAGAGAAAGAGTGAGTCAGACCACTGGCATTTCTAGCTCGAATGTGGAGGTTCGTCATCTAGGAATTTCTGGCCTCTAAAACATCATGAGGGCATCTGTAGCTCAGTCTCTGTGGAAAGACTTGATTTCAACAATAAACACGGACAAACACTTGATTTTAAAAGTTCTGAGGTTACAACATTTGGGTACACCCAAGTTTCATTTCTCATCTACAAAAACATCTAAAGTAATTCAGATGAATTTTGTAATGTTGTGATGTGATCTTCGTACAAAGGCCATATGCTATTGATAGGTACGTGGTGACAATGTTCTTTATCCACTGAATTCCACTCTTTATTTTATAACAACTTATTCTCATTTGGATGAAGACTTGAAACTTTTTTTTGGGATTTTATCTCTTTAGTGTTTTCTTTTTCTTTTTTTAAAATTGAACAACTTTATTTTTTAAAAAAAGATAAATGTACAAATTTTAAGCATTTTTGCATAAAAGTATACTAATACATTTTTGTCAGTATGTGATTTTTTAAAGGTTTGATAGTATGCATTAAAATCTTACTAGTTACAATGAGCATAAAGTACATGTAAAACAAGATGTAACCTGGAAATAGAAGACTTGAAACAGTAAATAAACATAGCAACCAACTAGTTTTTCTGGTTGGTTCTTTGTGATTTTTAGTTTTTATTATTATTGTTAGTGTGTGTATATACTCCTGTGTGTGTGTGTGTGTTGGTTGGTGAGAATTTTTACATCCATACTTTAGTATGTATGTGTAAGAGGACAGTTTTCAGGAATGGGATTTCTTCTATGCTGGGTTTCTAGAGAATGGACTCAGTTTGGCAGACTTGTACCACAAGGTCTCTTACCTACAGAGCCATCTCACTGACTCTAATTCTTTTGAATAAAGGTCAACAAGTCCTTTAAGGTCACCCTGTTTTCAGCCCAGAGTCTATCACAAATTTCTAATCTCTCTCCTCCATCACACCTTCAGGAAGATAATTTGTTTGGGCTGAACATCATGGACAACATGTTCTTTGTAATTCAG
Source organism: Micromys minutus (assembly GCF_963924665.1). NCBI lineage: Eukaryota > Metazoa > Chordata > Mammalia > Rodentia > Muridae > Micromys > Micromys minutus. The sequence goes on from NC_137969.1 coordinate 12,202,179, forward strand.
TTTATTCTCTGCTCACTGTTAAATGTCTGACTGGAGTTCAAAGTTATATAAGTAGAATGTTATGTGGGACTTGGGATACTATTCTGAAATGATCTGCAGCAGTGTAATAAATAAAAACCTGGGGAAGAATGTTCCCTTTTGGTAAAATAGTAGAAAAGCATTTGACTTGATGCAAACATGGATTGAAAGATGCTCTACCACTCTTACAGCTTACACATGTTGCATGTGTAACTTTAAACACTTAGCCGTGAACAAATAGAAGAGCGACTGAAAGCATCCCAGAAGCATTGCACTTACTCATCTTGTAAAATAAGCTTTTTTTACTCTGTCACTTACTACTGTGCTGTTGGCAGGAGGCAATGACCTAATTCTGTCTTCTGTCTCTCATCATCGGTAGCAGAGGGAGATGCACTTTTACTCTGTTAATTAAACTCATTCTTTATCTACTGAAAACTGAAGAGACACTTCTCTCTATTAATTTTGATTATATAATTGTTCATTACTGCTAATACAAAAATCCCTTCTCCCAGTTGCATAATATTTTGATATGAGCAATAAAATATTCCCAATTAGACACTCAGATTTAAAAAAAAATAGAAGTGTTGTATTTCAGCCCTTAAAATTTTTTTCTATGTGTCAGCTATAATTTGTAAATGCTGGAATGTATTTGCTGTTCCAGAGTTTCCTCAAAGATAAAATAGCCCATGAAATGTTACAAAGGTAGCCTTCTTTCTCTAATGCAAAATAACCTCTCTTCTTGACTCATTCTAAAAGTAGGGAAAAGGTCTGGATGTTGCATTTTGAGGATAGATGTTTGAACAAGTTAGGGAATAAAATCAATTAAAGTCAAGTGTTTACTAGCACAACAATTCTTTGCATGTAATATACTGCTCCCCAAAGTTGTTGAAATGCTCTTTTTAAAAACAGGAGGGTCATCCTTCTACAGTTCAGAAAGAGAGGTCATATAATCTACAGCATATTTAAGTAGACAGAAGTTTTGACAGATGGGAAAATGGGGCTTCAATGAAGGTGAAGAGATCCTCCAGTTTATTCCACTGTCAATGAAAAAAATGAATATAAAAATCATCACATTTTAGCTCCCAGTCCAGCCTTGGAGTGTGTGTGTGTGTGTGTGTGTGTGTGTGTGTGTGTGTGTGTGTGTGTGTGTGTCTGTTTAGCTATAAAGCACTTGGTCTTTGGTCTCCTTGTTGCAAAATAATCACCAAACTGAAGTCAGATTTAGACTCCAAATGTACATTACACTAAGTAAGTAGACACACTTGATTTTTCCCTCCCAAGTAAAGGACCCTCAGTGCATCGGTCCCTGTTGTCAGGAGACTTAATCCTCTGTAATTTTGTAGTAGTGACTGCACATTAAGGGTTATTACACTATGTACTCATCCCCAAAAAGCAGGGTTTCCTGCAAGTCAGGGTGTGAGCTTTCAGTGACTCTGTGGGTGGCAGATTTGGTCATTGCTTTCAGTATGAAACCTGCTTCTAGTTAATAAAGCTTTCATTTTAACACTGGACTTTGTAATACACTTTCCATGAATCAATTTATGTTTAACTTGTCTCTCCTGTCAATATCATTACCTCACACAAGGTTTGGTAAATCAATTAATACATTTACTAGGTAACTATCAAAGGCTTGGCCACTGTCAGCTTTTTATTGAGAAACTATGAGAAATGATTCTATCCAATAAAAGTATAGATCAGGAATTCTGAAAGAGTGATCAAGATGATATTTTTAAAAGGAGATGTTACACAGGCAAATGTGCTTATAGAAAAAAGTTCAATTGTTTAACTTCAAGAAATTTGAGAGTCCACAATATGTTAATATAGAGTAGTAGCCTTCCCACAGAGGACATCTTATGGAAAGTTTTCCAAATGTAATGGATTTTTGAAGATACGTCCTACAAACTATATGAAAGAACTAATATTTCTTTGAAGATACTTTGATGTTTTCCCATAAGTTAAGGAAATATATTCATTACATTGAAACTCGGTCCTGATAATCTCCCATGCAGCTTAAATTTCATGAACTTGGTGAAAATATTTATGTACACTAAATCCCAAAATGATCTCAGAATATACCTATCAGCATATTTGGTATTTGAGAAATGGGTATATACAGGACTCAGTTTCCAGATCCTCATTTTTTTTTAATTTCCACTTTGAATGTATATGTGAATACACTTGTGTACAAGCATGTATGTGTGTACACTGGAATATACATTAATTCTAACTAAACAGAGAGAAAATAGCCTGGTATTAATGAACTTCACCACTTTTGATAAAATGGCTTTTAACACTTTATAGAACATTCTTACCTTTAATATCTAAATTTACTTCCCAGTGTACAGCCACAGTATGCAAATTTCTTTCTTCTGAGACAAGTGGCTTGGGTGAAAAAAATTACTTTGTAATTGGTAAAAAGTTTGCACTTATAAGGTATTGTTTTACAAAAGAGTAGTTGTCTGTATGAATTTCATGTACATTCTATGGTGAATACATACCAATTAAAAAAAATGATACAAGAGTATTTGAAGAGCAATAAGAAAAATAGATTTCAACTCAATATTATTGAAAATTATTATTATTAGCTGTTAGTTGGCTGATGGACCATTACAATAATTTTAAGTGGAATTGCTTAGTTATCATTTGTCAAATAAAAAAAGTAAAGGAATTATATGACCTGCTATGATCAAATTTTCCTGCCCATCTGTTTACTTAGGTACACAGCACTTTCTCTGAGATTTAAAAGTTTGAAAGCAAAAGCAAGCAATAACATTATCCTGATAATGGTCATGTTAGTAAATAATAAATCATTGGTTATGCAGACAATATAAGGGTGTAGCTCTTGCTGAATTTATCTAATTTAAGATAATGGCATCACTCTTCTTATCAGTAGTTATATGTGGTTTTTTAAAAAATTTTAATATTAGGCCCTACACCATCTCTAATTGTGACTCAGAATGAACAGAATTTTTAACACTTGTACTTTATGGTCAGTAGATATTTCTAAATATTTTTGTACATATGATTTTGACATGTTAGTGCATAAATATCAGTGGTTGCTCTACAACTTCATTCCCCAAATTCTTCTCCTTTTCTCATGGTAAAATTCTGTGCAGATGGTTTAAAATAAATTGTATATATGGAATCAATAATAAGTCATGTTACAACGATTGTATTTATAAAATGATTGCGATTTTTATCTTATAGTGTGTTTATATTGCTTTTGTATATATTTATTTTACAGTTACCCGACAATTTCGTTTTTTTCTAAATGTCATTACTGAAAGCTTTGAAGAAATAAAGCAGTGTTTACTGTCCACCTACTATAAGCCAGTCACTCTGAGGGGTTTCTTGAGATCCTTATGATGCTCATTATCAACTGCAGGAGATAAGAATTAATCCCACAACTCTGATTTTGTTTTCAGCCATGTTGCATGAATTTATCTGGAATTAATGTTATCACCATTCTCATCCTTTAGTTACCAACTAAAAATGAAAATGTGTATGTAAATGTAGAGGTGTGGAGGTTTTCTCCCAAGTCAATTTGCAGGACAAATGAGCTAAAATAGTTGATCACTGACACATATGTGTGGGACTAATGCTGCAATGTGGACTCTTCTTTTGTACTCTGTGTTTGTAATTTATTTTGTGTGTTATAGTTGTTCTTGGAAGTCTTCAAAACATGTAATGTGTCATCTTCCTGTCATACTGGAATACACCAATCTATAATCATGTCTTTTGATCTCTTTCTAATAGTTTTTGGTTTTGAGCCTAGCCCCTAATGGCTGAGATATCTCTTTCCAGTCTGATTCCTTTCTTAAACTGGTGATTACATACACTTTCCAGAATAAAATAGGAACCTATTTCATCTACATAGTGAAGGTCATCAAAATCTCATTTTTTCATAATGTCATACCTAACGAAATTGTCTAAATTATAAGGAATTCTCAAATATTCTTCATGCAATTTTAAATATAGTGAAATAATTTACAAAAATAAAATAAGCAATATTATTAATTATTATTTAATATAGGTATAGTCCTCAAATTCTACCAGTCACCCCATTAATATCTTTATTTTTCTTTATAGTCCAACAAGCAGCCATGATCACTTGTCTTCAGTTGTATATTGCCTCAGTAAGAGTTTCTGTCTCATTTTTCCTCCTTGATGGTTCTGACATATCAAAAGAGTACATGGCAGTTATTTTGTTATAGATATACACAATCTTTCTTCATATACCGTTAAATCCATGTTACACATTTTTGACATGAGTCCACAGAAATGGTGTTGATTCAGCACAGAGCATCCACTGATGCCCACTAATGCCACTCTGTCTCATTATTCAGGAGGTTAGCCTCGAACACTTGGTTAAAGATCTGCCCCTGAGTCTTCTCCACTGAAAAGGTAAAAAAATACTATGTTCTTTGTTAATACAAACACTATTTTTATTTATAAATAAAATTGTACTTGGGACTTTATAGAGTTTTATGTGAGATTATTAGTTTTGAGTCTGTATGATTAAATACCATGGTCTTGTGCATATTAGGCAAACATTCTACCACTTAGCTATATCTTCATTTCTTTTTTTGCTAACTGAGGTATGGCATCTAAGCATAGACCAATTATTATTCATCTTTGGTTTCCCAGTTTTAAAGAAACAGTCATAAAATTCAACTGTATGTGAACTTTTTAGGTGAATCTCTGCCAAATTACACAGATAAAATTATAGCATGACATTTTGAAGACCTTATTTGGTGGAACACTACATAATTCAATATTAAAATTGCTAATCCGGTTCTATTATCTGATTCTATATTTCTAAAGCGATTTTTGAATCTCAAGATTTTGGATTAAATTCCTGCTCTAGTCTTTATTACCTCCATGAACTTAATTTCTGTATCTCAATTGAATCTTTTATAAAATGGCAACACTTAAGCCTGCACTTTTAACCTGTGACATTAAAAAGATAATTGTGTAACTAATGTACAAGCCTTTCAGGCATCTATGTCACAGGGGCAAGAAGGTAGAAGATGACCCACTATTCATACACTCTTTCTCTCTTAGGAAGCACTTTAAAACTTAGAACCAATTTCTTCTGCAGGCAAATCTATGCAAGTTCAACGAAACTTAGAGTAATGTTTTATCATGACTCCAAATATATTAGGAAACTAGTTTTAAAGACTCTCTTACACATATTGAATTTTCCAAAGTAAATTAAATAAGGGTACATCATGCTATAATTTGAAAACCCTGGTCAAAATCTTAAATCTCAGTAGTACAGGAAGTATCTCTACACCCTTTACTGTCTTGTCTTCAACTTCTCTACTTACAGTCTGCTGATGACCTTCTCATAGCCACTGGAGCCCAATGTTCAAGATACACAAAGGATCAGCAATGACATTACTACAGTGTTAGGTCATTCCTTCCTGAACTGTTAATGTACAAATGTTTCAGTTGTTGGGGTGAGGACTCCGTTCTCAGAGCTGGAGCTATATAGGCACAGCGCCCCCCTGCACTGGGTCCTGTACGAGGCTTTTTTTCTTTAGGTCTTTCATGCATGGGGAGCAATGCTCCTGTATATTGCTTTAGAAAGCTTTCACTTTAGCTTTCTTGTTAATTCATTAGTTTATTAATTACTTCAATAATATTTATTGCTTAAACTACTCTAAACCAGTCACTTTGGAGGTCATTCGGGCACCCATGACCGTGACACATGAGGGTAAACTTCTAACTGTGGTTTTAATAAACATTTAACTATTCCATTCCCATTTGTATGCATTATCAAATAGCTTATGAACTGTTTAATGTCAAACTTATATTGAAACTGTTGGTTTTGCTTTTGTTTCTGGAGTCACTGTCAAGATGCCCTGACCCAGACCATTGTCAGGTAGAGAGGATAAATGTCCAATTCTACACAAGGATGACATTTTAAATGATACCCAGATATAATTTTATTGTAACTGGCCAACATTATTGCACATGAAAAACCTTTAGTCCTAACCATGTTGTAAATTTTTGCTAGCTTTTGCTCCTATAATGATACATAGCCATTTTCCATGTGTTTAAATGGGAGGAACACACAGCTATAGCTTTAGACTTACTCTATATTCATTAGTCTTGAGGAGAGCAAACCAAGGTTACTCTGGGAGCATGACTCTAGACCAATTACTCAAGTAAAAAAATTTGTCTTCTGAAATTGGTTTTCAAAGGCATATTATTTTAAATGGAGAAAAAGATTGAAATTCTGAAACAATAATTTACCTTTTGGATAGAAAGCACTGATCTCATGTTCTGTCAATTTTGTTTTATTGCCAGTGAAGGCCCTGTTTGAGTAGCGCACGGCTGAGGTAAGAGTCACTTTTGAAAAGCACTGAAGCAGACTTCAGTGGCCAGTGCATGTCAACCAGTGACTGCTTGTTCCTCCCTTTGAGGGCTGGCCTTTGCAGCTCTCACTGTCTCTAACTTTATTCTCATGAAAGACATTATTAACAAAGCCCTTAATTGGCAAAGAAATCGGTGCCACTATTTTTTATATCTGAGATAGAAATCTAATAGACTTAAGTGGGTGTGAGTGAGTTATTTAAGCGTGTTGATTTGCTGTGTGTGTCTGTGCAGGATGCTGCAGTTGCCATGGAATCCCTGCCTGGTTCCTGTGAAGGTAGAGCTGATTGAATCTATAAAAAGATGAGCATGGAAAATAAGTTTATAAAATCCACTCTGGTTGGAATTGTTGCAGTGTTTCAATCTACATTTGTGTTTCATTTTGTTTCAGCCTATGTTCCTTTATTACATGTTTATTTATGTAGATGTTTAGATAGCTGGATACTAGAGTTTCTCAAATAATGAGTTATTATATCACAATGCTTACTGAAGTGGAATAAGAATGAAAGACAGTATTTATGTTATTTTACTATTTACCTTTTCAAATAGGCTGTTTCCCTGAACACTTGAGCATTAGTAGACTGTTTCCAATTCCATGGGATGTGCTGCTGTAACAACTTTATTACTGTTTCATTTGTCAATTATTTTGGATGCAGGTTAAACTAATAAACAGTCCCCTTGCCTGATTCCCACAAGTCTGAATGACAGACTGGCTTGTTTTACATTCAGAGTTAGGGAGTCTGAGATCCAGTTTGTATTTCAACTACCTATAGGACTTTGGGCAAATCATTCTTTCACATTAGAACTTCAGTATCTTCACCCTAAAGACTCAAATTAAGCAGAACGTCTCTAAAAGGATGGTTCCCTCCAGAATTTCATATATTTTATGATCGTGGTATGTTTGTGAGGGATGCTTGTATGCATGTGTGGGTATGTATGTATTCATGCATGGATGTGTAGGTTTCTGTGTGTGTGTGTGTGTGTGTGTGTGTGTGTGTGTGTGTGTGTGTGTGTGTGCATGTGTTTCAGAGGATATTTCCATGCATTTAGAATCTCTAAGAGTACTTAGAGTGCTAAAAGTACTTAGAGGCAATATCACTTACTTTTCAGGCTTGCATTTCATAGGACTACTATTTCACCCAAGTCTAGTTTTCTGAAAGTAGAAAAATAGCATTGATTTTTTCCCCTTTACTCACACATTTATTCTTAATTTTGCAATAAGACAGGGTTAAGAAATCTCATATGGAAGTCAAACTCGACCTGATCCTGAACTTTGCCTCTGATCACCCGACTATGACAAGAGCATATGCTTCTGAATTTAAATCCTATATACCACAAATATATTTCCTAGTGTCAATACTTGAAAAAGTTTTCAGAAAAAAAGAGACCCTCATATTGAGTCGGTATTAACACACTTGGTTATTGATTGTTAACTATAGGTCAAGTTTTTTAGGTCCATTGGAAAGTAAGCATACTTCTTTTGATACAAATGTTTCAGAACTTCATCTGCACATTGACAGTTCCATTGGAATAGTATTGGCTCATTGTCTTGAATTAGATTCCCAAGAAAAAGGCTTAATAATGAAGAACAGAGTATAGCTGACCTGCTATGTTTCTACAGCTGTATCCTCGGTCGATACAACACAGAGCTGTGAACCTGAGATGGCCCTTGAAATATGTTCCAATTTGCAAAAAATGGAATGAATTTTCTAAACAATCATTAGCCAGACACTGACAATAGAGAGCCTCTGGTGCACAGGTTCTAGGTGAGAGTCCAATGTGATCAATTCCTAGGAATAGATGCTTTTATGGAGAGATTGTATATGCCGCCCCCTAACCATATGATAATTTTGTTACATTCTGGGTAACTCTAAGGAAAGGGGAGCCCCAGGAAAAAGTCATGAGCATTGTGCCCATGTGAGATTTATTCATTTATAAAATGGAGCACAAAAATATTTTGTTTTTCCTATCATATTAGAACAACAAGAAGATAATTATTTAGGAACTACAAAGTAGTTCTTTACCAAGTGTTTCAGGATATGATCATTGGCTTCTACCCTCCTGTCTGTTGTTTAAACCACTAGGTTTGTGATACATTATAATAGTCCAGATAGATGCCTAAGATATATCTCTTGGTCTTCCAAAAGAATGTGGGCAAAATACCACAGTGTCCATTGCACTTAGTCATATCTTTTTTAAATAGAATGTGCAAGTAATAAGTTAAGTTGTCTTAAAACTAGAACATTCTATTAAATTGAGATGGAAACTACATTACATAGTTTATGACTTCAAGGTATGTTAAGATTTTCTAAAAAGGAAGTTGCTTCATTTTATCATCATGAACTGCTCTTTAAGCATACTGTCAAGTAGCAACATGTATAAATAGATTCTAGATGCCTTTTAGAACAGTCTTATCTACAATGGCATTATAAGGATGACTACAATTCCATAGCATTCATGCTTAGAAAATTTTATTTCATCCAACCTTGAACAACAAGTTGTTTACATGTAACCTGTACTGATTTGAATATAATTTTTTCAAAGCCTAATGGTTTTAACCTGTGATTTCCAGAACATGTAATTTTGCATGTTCATAGAGCCATTAGGTGGCAGGGCCTAGCTGTTGGATATGTGTTATGATGAGGTAGGGAGATTTATATTCTGGGCATGCCCTATCTCTGCTTCTTAAATGCTGATGTGTTTTAACCAGCAATGCTACAACCCTACTGCCATATCTTTGACCTACTATTGTTACCATGCTTTCTATACTATGATAGACTGTATCCCTTCAAACCATGAGCCAAAATAAATTCTTCTTCTAGTTGCTTTGGGATGTATTTGGTTATATCAGTGAGAAACATAACTGATACAGAAAAATCAGCCCTGGAAAGTTGTTGTTGTTATAAATGGACTATGTGGTTCCTAGGCTTTGGACCTGATTTGTGAGAAAAAGGTGGAAAAATTTAGAACTTGAATTAGAAAAGTCCTAGACAACTATAAACAGATATTAATGGGATATTCTGGAGCAAGGTTGAAAGGTCAGAATGCTGAGAAAAAATGCATTATAAAAAGCAAAGGCTGGGGCATATGAGCTTGTAGGAGGACGCAAGGATTCTACTGTGAGCCACAGTAGTGGCTCTTTATTACATTGTGACAAAACACTTGAGTGCTTCTGTTTGAGTCCTGAAATTTTAAATCAGCCTGGGTTAAAGAATAATAAACTAACTTATGTGATAGAAAAAATACAAGATATTTTTACATATAAGCTGTGTTGTGGTAAATACTAAAAAGATAACAACCTGTTCTAGTATGTCACCATGCCACACTGCTCCCAGGTCCTCTCTGACCCTGGCAGTCTCCTACACATTAGTTCTAGCACTGGCATGCCATATAGAACTAACATTATATTTATCTCATTGGTGGATACTGTCTGGTTAGTCTCTTTCTCAGCAGAGGGCAAGGTTTGAACTCTATTCACACTCTAACCAGCCTGAGAAATTCAAAACCCCAGAAACGTGTAATTTAGCAATGGTTCTATCTCAGATTTTCTCAGTAAATTTTATACTCCAAAAAACATCCACACCATAAACTCAGAACCAAATGATAATATATAATTTGCTCACCTAGACAAATCATCCTATACAAATCCACCCCTTATAAAATATTCATAACCATCTATAACTATGCAGTGCCACACAAAGACTGTCATTCTTGTCTTCTTCCATCTCGCCTCTCTCCTTCCTGCTTCCCTCCTCCTTTCTAAAACTTCTTTCCCACCTACCCTTTCCTCTCATCCAATGGGAGGACTGTGCCTGCCCTCCTTTCATTTCAACTGCAAAGCTGTAGTTTGGTTATTGCTTGTGTGTTTAGTTAGGTTTTTAGTATGATTTCAGAGAGGAAGTGCAAAGAAATGTGTGACAAGTAGTCAGTATTGCAAGAGGAAAAGAATGAATTAGAGCTGTAAGTGGGATACAAAATAATTTTATACACAAAGTGGATAGGATGCTAAATAGGTTGGCAACATTAAGAAGAGACCTTGTGCTTTGCACAGACATTTGGAAGGCTGCTTTGAAGACCTCATGCAGGGAAGAATCTGGCACATCAAACTGCAAAAATTATTTAAAAGAAGAGTTCCGACACAAAGAGAGCCTTCTGTACATCCTTTTCCAAAAGAGCTGCCTTAAAACACCTTTTCCCCCAGATTTAGGTAGACAGGTACTCAGAAGCTACCCATGTTTTACAGGAAGGCAGGATACAAGAATGAGGGACATAGAAGGTTCAGTAAAGGTTCAAAAATCTGTTGAAATAAAGAACTATGTAATAAATTGATACTGGAAAATATAGATCTTTTGATTCTGATGGGTGACTTATTCCATCTTTTCGTAGATGAGGTTTAAATTGGGATTAGGATTCTGGACACTCACAGCGATGGACAACTTGCAGTGAACCAGCGACCTATGAGTTCTGGTCTTCTGAACTAGAAGAATGAGATTCATAGACAATGGGAGGATGAGTGCAGGATGGAGTTTAAAATAGGTTCATGCATAGGACTTAAGAAAAAAAAAGGCAGAGCTCACGGTAGCATGGTTAGGTACCTGCAAATAGGATAAAATCAAGCCTCTAGTCTATCTGCTTCTTATAGGATTTACAGCAAAGTCTAAGGTGAGGAGAAGCATCTGATCTGCTGATTGGCCCAATCAGCAATGTTCACTACCTAAAAGTTTATATAATGGCCTGACATATAATATTTATACAGGATGCTCATGTAGAGGGAAGGAATTAGTGAAATAACTAGACCCCACCCCATCCAGAAGCTAGGGAGAAATGAGAAACAATCTCTGGCCATCAAAAATAACAACACTGCCAAAATGGGCAAGGTCATTCCCAGGTTTAGCTAAGGATTTTTTTTAAATTGGGTCCATTACTTTAAGACTGTCTGGCAGCAGAACGGGCAATCAGACCATCTGCCACCAGGAAAAGGGGAGACCCAGAGAAACAGGTCTGGTGAGAAGGGGTTCCGACTGGCCAGGGTACAGAGAGATCTCTGCCTAGGCCACAGAAAGTGCAGCCCTGCCCTGCTTGATCCAGGGAACCAGGAATCCAGCATTGGGCCCTCTGTTCCCAGCTGGCAGCATTTGGGTGCAAAACAGGCACTTGGACCATCTGCCACAAGGAACAGCAGAGATCCGGGAAAACAGGCCAGGTACAAGAGACAGGACAGAACCAATCACTGACAAGAAGATGGCAAGAGGAAAGCAAAAGAATGTAATGCAGGAAAACCAAGACAACCTGGTAACACTAGAACAACCTAGCTCTCCCATCACAGCAAACAGCAGAATGCCAAACACTCCAGAAAAAGAAGACTCAGACACAAAATCTTACCTCAAGATGATGATAGAGATCTTCAAACAAGAACGGTAGGAAAAGCATAAAGAATTAGAAGCTTTTAAAGAAGAAACAAGAAAAACACTGAAAAAAACTCAAAGAACTAGAAGAAAGCAGAACCAAAGAGATGAAGGAATGGAAGAAGGAATTTAAAACCGAAATGGACACAATAATGAAAACACTAAAAGAGACAACCTTAGAGGAAGAAATACTAAAAGTGAAATTAGGAGTCACAGATGCAATCATTTAAAACAGAGTACAAGAGATGGAAGAGAGAATCTCAGGGGCTGAAGACAACATTGAAAACATAGACAAAACAGTCAGAGAAGATGCAAAAACCAAAAAGCTCCTAACTCGATCCAGAAGATCGAGGACACAATGAGAAGACCAAACCTAAATATAATAGAAATAGACGAGGGCAAAGAATATTAACTAAGAGGCACAGTAAATATCTTCATCAAAATAGTAGAAGAAAACTTCCCTACCCATAAGAATGAGATGACCACGAGCATAAAAGAAGCCTTCAGAACTCCAAATAGGTTGGACCAGAAAATAAATTCCTCCCAACACATAAGAGTGAAAACATCAAGTGCCAAAAAGAAAGAAAGAATACTAAAAGCAGTAAGGGATAAAGGTCATATAACATATAACGGCAGACCAATCAGAATCACACCGGATTTCTCAACAGAGATTATGAAAGCTAGAACAGCCTGAACAGACATCATGCAGACCCTAAGAGAGGACAAGTGCCAGCCCAAACTGCTATACCCAGCAAAACTATCTATCATCATAGATTGAGAGATGAAGATCTTCCAAGACAAAACTAAATTTACATAATATCTGACCACAAACCCAGCACTACAACGAATTATAGGTGGAAAACCCAATACAATGAGGGGAACTACATCATAGTAAAAACAAGAAAACTACTAAGCAAGAAAAAACAAAGGCACAATTAAAGCTACAAAAGCAATAATATCAGGAAACAGCAACAACTATTCCTTGATATCTATTAACATAAATGGAATCAACTCCCCAATAAAGAGACATAGGCTATCAGACTGGATACATAAATAAAATCCAGCCTTTTGCTGCATACAGGAAACTCATCTTAGAGACAAAGACAGACACTATCTCAGAGAAAAAGGTTGGGAAAAACCTTCCAAGCAAACAGCCCCAAGAAGCAAATGGGAGTGGCTATTCTAATATCGAATAAAGTAAATTTCCAACCAAAAGTTATCAAAAAAGATAAGGAAGGACACTTTTTACTCATTACAGGAGAATTCTGTCAGGGGGAACTCTCAATCCTTAACATATATGCTCCAAATACAAAAGTACCCATATTCATAAAAGAAACCCTACTAAAGCTCAAAAACTACATTTCACCCCACATAATAGTGGGAGACTTTAATACCCGACTCTCAACAATGGACAGATCATGGAAACAGAAACTGAACAATGATACTGTAAAATTGGCAGAGACATTGAACCAACTGGAATTAGAAGATATCTACAGAACATATCATCCTCAAACAAAAGAATACACCTTCTCAGCATGTCATGGAACATTCTCAAAAATTGACCAAATAATTGGACACAGAATGAGCCTCAATGGATATAAGAAGATTTAATTCCTCCCATTCATCCTTTCAGATCACGATGGTCTAAGGCTGGTCTTTAATAACAACAAAGACAACAAAAAGCCCATATTCACATGGAAACTAAACAATGCTCTATTAAACGATAACATGGCCAAAGAAGAAATAAAGAAAGAAATTATAAAATTCTAGAATTCAATGAAAATGAAAACACGACATACCCAAACCTATGGGATGCAATGAAAACAGTACTGAGAGGAAAATTCATAGCTCTGAGTGCTTCCAAAAAGAAACTGGAGAGAGCATATATTAGCAACCTGACAGCACAGTTGAAAGCTATAGAAAAAAGGAAGCTGATACACCCAAGAGGAGGTCAAGATGGGTTCAGTTTAGAATTTTATCAGACATTTATTAACAATATAATACCAAGCCTCTCCAAACTATTCCACAAAATAGAATTAGATGGAACACTACCTAACTAATTTTTTGAGGCTACAATAACCCTCCTTCCTAAACCACACAAAGACTCTAAAAGGAAAGAAAACTTCAGACCAATCTCACTTATAAACATTGATACAAAAATACTCAACAAAATCCTTGCAAAACAAATCCAAGAACACATAAAAAAGATCATTCACCATGATCAAGTAGGCTTCATAGATTGCATGCAGTGATGGTTTAATACACGGAAATCCATTAATGTAATCCACCATGTAAACAAACTCAACTTAAAAAACCATATGGTCATCTTACTAGATGCTGAGAAAGCATTTGACAAAATTCAACACCCCTTCATGTTAAAAGTCTTGGACACTACCGGAATCCAAGGCCCATACCTAAACATAATAAAAGTAATATACAGCAAACCAACAGCTAACATCAAACTTAATGGTGGGAAACTTGAAGCAATCCCACTAAAATCAGGGACTCAACAAGGCTGCCCACTCTCCCCGTACCTATTCAACATAATATTGGAAGTCCTGGCCAGAGCAATTAGGCAGCAAGGGGAAATCAAAGGATTACAAATTGGAAAGGAAGAAGTAAAACCATCACTATTTGCAGATGACAAGATAGTGTACTTAAGTGACCCCAAAAATTCTACCAGAGAAATCCTACAGCTGATAAACAAGTTCAGCAAAGTGGCTCGATATAAAATTAACTCAAACAAATCAGGAGCCTTCCTATATTCAAAGGACAAAAATGTGGAGAAAGAAATTAGGGAAAAGATATTTTTCACAATAGTCACAAAAATATGAAATAACTTGGTGTGACTCTAACTAAGCAAGTGAAGGACCTGTTAGACGAGAACTTCAAACCTCTAAAGAAGGAAATCAAGGAAGATCTCAGAAAATTGAAAGATCTCCCATGCTCATAGATTGAAAGGATCAACATTTTAAAAATGGCCATCTTACCAAAAGCAATGTACAGATTCAATGCAATCCCTATCAAAATTCCAACTCAATTCTTCATTGATTTGAAAAGCGCAATTTCTAATTTCATCTGGGATAACAAAAGACCTAGAATAGTGAAATCCATCCTCAACATCAAGAAAACATCTGCAGAAATCACTATCCCTGACCTTAAGCTATATTACAAGGCAATTGTGCTAAAAACTGCATGGTACTGGTACAGAGATAGGCAAGTGGATCAATGGAATAGAAGAGAAGATCCAGGAATGAGCCCTCACATATATGTTCACCTGATTTTTGACAAAGGTGCTGTAAACATTCAATGGAAAAAGGCCAGCCTATTCAACAAATAGTGTTGGTCCAACTGGCACTCAGCATGCAGAAGAATGAAAATAGACTCTTTCTTATCTCTTTGTACAAAGCTCAAGGGTAAGTGGATCAAAGATCTCCACATTAAACCAGGTACACTGAAACTATTAGATGAGAAAGTAGGGAAAACCTTAGAACACATAGGCACAGGAGAAAATTTCCTGAACACAACACCAGTGGCTTGTGCTCTAAGGTCAAAGATTGACAAATGGGACTTAATGAGATTGCAAAGTTTCTGTAAGGCTAAGGACACAGTCATGAAAACAAAACGGCAGCCAACAGAGTGGGAAAATATCTTTACTAACCCCACATCAGATAGAGGCCTAATATCCAAGGTATACAAAGAACTCCAAAAGCTAGACACCAGAGAATCAAATAACCCTATTAAATATGGGGCACAGAGCTAAACAAACAGTTCTCAATTGAGGAATATCGAATGTATGAGAAACATCTAAGGACGTGCTGGACAACCTTAGCCATCAGGAAAATACAAATCAAAACAACACTGAGATTCCTCCTCACACCAGTCAGATTGGCCAACATCCAAATCTCAGATGACAGCAGATTCTGACGAGTATGTGGAGAAAGAGGAACACATCTGGCATTGTAAACTGATACAACCACTCTGGTAATCAGTCTGGGGATTCTTCAGAAAATTGGACATAGTACTACATGAAGATCCAGCTATCCACATATGGGCATATACCCCAGAAATACTCCAATATTCAACAAAAATGCATGCACCAAAATGTTCAGTGCAGCTCTATTTATAATAGCCAGAAGCTGGAAAGAACCAGATGTCCTTCAGTAGATGAATGGATACAAAATTTGTGGTACATTTACACAATGGATTAGTAGTCAGCTATCAGAAACAATGACTTAACCAAATTCCGAAGAAAATGGATGCATCTAGAGAATATCATCCTGAGTGAGATAACCCAGTCACAAAGAACAGACATAATATTCAGTCACTGGTAATGAGATATGAACCCCAAAAAGCTCTGAATAACCCAGGAAAATCTCACAGACTGTGTGAAGTTCAAGAAAATAAGAAAAAGAAAGAAAAGAAAAAACCATTATGCTCAATACTTATACACCAAGAAAAGTTTGACTAATTCCAGGTTACATTCTGTTTTACATGTACTTTTTGCTCATTGTAACTAGTAAGACCTTAATGCACACTATGAAACCTTTGAAGAAAAATCCAGGAACTGACAAAAATTTATATGTATACTTTTTTCAAAAATGCTTAAAATTTGTTCATTTATCTTTGTTTTTTAAATATAGTTGTTCAAAAAATATCTTACAGTGTTGCTTTTCCCATTGAATCCTGTTTCTGAGTAATATTTGCTCATTGGTGCAAACACTAATTCCATAAATAATAGCTTTACTACTTATCTGTATGTGACTGATTATTCTACATACCATTTTTGTGTTTATAACATTGTCCTCAACACAATCTGGTAAGAATTTTCCTGTTGACCAAAAAATGTGATTTCTACTTTTACTCAATTTCTAATAATTTTAGTCAGTTTAACATCAAGTTTATAGATGTATAATTTCTGAGTTGTTATCAAATCCTATTCAGTTTGAAGGTATGTTAGAATTAAGCAGTTTTTCTCTCCAAGAACATTCTCCCATTTGTACAATCTAATTGCTGTCTACAGGGGAACTTGACGTTGTCAGTATTATTTTATCTATACATGTCCTTGTGCCAATCTAATCTGATGCCAAGTTACATAAACTATCCAAAAGTATTTCATAGAGACTGCATTCACACTATTTTGTCTTAACTCAAATCATTCTTACATATGTATACAATCATAATCTATTAATTAAGACCTTAGTAATCATTATTTCTAATTTTTTATCTAGAGATAATAATTTATTTAGAATAATACCAAATCTTGAAACAATATGATAGGAACTATGATAATCTGCCACTAAAAATGAAATGCACTCTTGAATGATATGAGGCTGGTTTTCAGTGTCCTCCTCATTCACACAGTTCACAACTGATATTTATATAATATGCCAACAAAATATTGGAGATTAATGTAAAGTTTAGATAAATAATAAGTGATCAAAATTGATAAACCATCATAGAGATATGAAATGAAAATGAATATGAAATAAATAAATATAAACATTAAATTGTACCACATTAATTATTTTTATTCTTGGGCTCTTTAATAGTTGAAGTAGGTTATAGATCTATGTTTCTCGAGAACTCAAATTCTACCCCATGACATAACAATTGCTTCCTCATCCATTTCTTATCACATCTAGCTGATGTGGCATCCATTCTAGGAGATAATATTTCTATTATAATAAAGATCAATATATAAAACTACCTGCTACATTACAAATGCATGTATTTGTCTAATTAAGATATTTTTATGGCATATTATGCTAATTAATTGTATTGATTTTTCTTCTTTAGTTGCACTAAGGTATCAAAGTCATTATCAATATAATCACCATACAGATAACCTAGGATTGAACCAAAAAGTAATATGTACTTACTAGTATTGATTTAATGAAATTATAACTTATCAGTTTCCTGGAAAAGTTAAAAACTGCAGAAACTTAACTCTGTGGGAAAGGCATTATTTTATAATGCTCAAGTTTAAAATAAAATGAGTGTGATACATATTTTTTAAAAAAAGACTGTCTGCCTAATGTTGATCTACTGTTCTTATCAAGAATCCCTTTATGGAGCTCCTGAGTGGACTGTTTGTCAAATTATGAAGATGATGCCTAAATGTCAGGACATTGGAAATGAAAGGAATGTGGGACCTTTTCTGAGGAGAGCAGCAGTTACTGAATAGAGTGGTCTGAAGAAGGCCACACATGGTAAAGGCAGCAGAGTTGCCAGGCCAGGGCAACACAAGGCCAGTGGAGTACAAATAATGTCATCATAAGCCCAGATGCTGGAAATGGGGACACTGGATTAAGTCTTTTCCCTATTATATTCAGTCTTTCTTTGATAAAATATTTTCTATTCATTTCCCAAATCTTCCTTTGTTAGAAATGGAAATCCTCACTGATGTGTTCATAAAAAGATAAAGAGAGGGGGGATCTTTGGAGGTGTAGTCAGGTATGGGGAAGGGGTTGCCTCTGCAGGCCCGTGTTAATGTATCACTTCCCACTGAGGGACCAGAAACACAATGGTATAGTACAGAATAGAATTTATTCTGGGCATGGGGAGGGGAATCAAGAAGGTAGGGGAGAGAGGGAGAGAGAGAGAGAGAGAGAGAGAGAGAGAGAGAGAGAGAGAGAGAGAGAGAGAGAGAGAGAGAGAGAGGGAGAGAGGGAGGGAGGGAGGGATGGAGGGAGGGAGGGAGGGAGGGAGGGAGGGAGGGAGGGAGGGAGGGAAGGGAACTAGTGGCAAGCTACGAGCAGGTGGAGGAATGGGGGGAGGGAATGAAGAGAGAGTAGGAGCAGGAAGGGAAGAGTAAGGAGAAAAGCAGGAGAGTGAGAAGGGGGCAAGCAGCCCCTTTTCTAATGAGTCAGGCACACCTGACTGTTGCCAGTTTTTATTGGTAGTGTGGATTTTAAAACTGTTACAGTGGATCAACTTATGAAATTGTCTTCTGCATGCTCAGAAATTCCATTGAACAGTCGTGAAACTAAGAGACTGTGAAGCGTTTTGATGTCAAACTGAATGCATTTTGCCTTATGAGGTGGCCACAACTCTAAGGAAGTCTGGCAGGGAATGCTATCGTTTGTTTGTAAGATCTTATGTTCCATTTCTAGCTAGGCTCTATCTTGAGAGGTGGTAGAGGTGATGAAGTCTAGCTAGAGGAAGTGGATTCTTACTGATCAGGTTTTTCAGATTATAATCAAGCCTGGTTTCCTTCATCTATGTCTGCTCTCTGACAGCTAGCACAGTAAAACCACCCACTGCACCCTCTCATTGCCATAGCTAGGAGCTTGTTCCTACTTCGGTGCCTTCCCTATCATGATGAACTATATCCTCACAAATGCTAGGTAGAAATAAAATACTTCATTTATTGATTTGCTTTGTCACAGATTTAATAACAGCAAGTGGGAGATATAACTAATGTGCACACCCACACATTTTAAGGGTTGGATGAATGGCACTGTGTGAACTGCATTGCAGTTAACTTTTTGTTTAAGTTCGTATTAAAATTGCCTGATACAGCCTGACCTCTGTATAACTGGCAGCCTGTCTTGTCACATTAAAAAAAGGCAAAAAATTTTACCTTTAAGTTGTGTTTTATTTAGAGAGCCAGCCATATGAGAAGAGTGAGCTATCTTCCTAAAGATCTGTCTTCCATCCCAATCTTTACTCAGAAGGTTGTATATGGAGGAGATAGAAAGTCAGTCAGTCATACCAAACGTTATCCAGGCCCCTCTGGTCAAATAGTCAGTCTTATCTTTTGAGATTTATGGTGCCCATGTTTTGGCCCATGTATCTCTGTAGCAGCAGGGAGGGCTTGCAATTGTCAAGGATACAGAGTCTTGCTTTCTTCACAAGTCAGTCATTTGAATGTCATCTAGATTGAAGGTTAGCTCAAAGAACAAAAGGAATTTACAGTATATACATGTAGAATCCTTCATACTGAACAAAGTACTAGTATGCCCTTATAATGAAAACATGTGTTGTCTTATGACTTTGGCCTTGGAAGAATCACTAATCTACTCTGTGTGCAAACAACCATTCCATTAAGTATTCACAATGTGTCCAAGCATGCAGTCCTAAAGATTCACTGTTGTTTTACACACTTACACTTTATTTTCAGTACCAAGCACAGCAATGAGCACCACAAAACTTCTACTTAATCTATATATAAGTACTGTGGAAATGTAACTAAGTACCTTGCTGGTTTCTGGGAATATAAAGCAAACAAACAAATAAACAATAGCCAACATATTATCCCAACTCCTTAAAGCCTTCATATTAGAATACTTTTGCAACAATGAAAGATTTAGGTTGAGCTTACTATATATGTAGTTTCAAAACTATTGCTTGTGATGCTTCAGAAAATCTCACATAGATACAATTTGTAGTAAGTGATGCCCTTGGCATACATACATTACAAGCATGCAGCTACAGTTATAATGAACCTTGGTCGTTGTTACTTTAATGTTATTTTCTTTTGGGTTGCTGAGAATGAAGATTAAAGGGTAGTAAGACCTGCCGTTCACAATGGCCAAGAGGCAAAGCCATTATATGTGTTGCTGCAATACATTCTGTATAATTCACTGAACATGTAGTTAAATGAGAAGAGAGGATTTAGAAATAGTAAGCGATAAGATTTGGAATTGGGCCTAAGCTGTAGGAAGGTAATGATATTCATACTCTATTGTATTTATCCTCTGGCTAGTGCCTGTATCAGTGTCTGATAGTATGTTGGCAGGAAAGGTTTCCTTAACTGTGGATTTCATCTCCTCCACCCTGCAGCTTCTTGAGAAGATCACATCCTGCTCAATTCAGCTGAACTACCAGCCAACTGGAATTTGATGTTTAGTTCTCAGCAGCTCAGCTGCTCAAAGACAGATGGCTTAGGACTCAAAGAGGATGGACACCTGTAGGGGTCAAGGACAGGAGACACACACATGTGAAAATGACAGGATTGTTTGATGACAGATGGTCTGTGTGAAGAAGGAAAATTATATGATGATCCTGTTTTGTGTGCTCAGACATTACCTTTATCTCTTCAACAAAAATTTATACCATTTATTAGAAAAAATTAACACTGGCGGATTCTCCTCTGCTGTTTATACTTTACTCTAAATCATGTTTTTACACTAAAACATTTGGCCTCTTCATATCATTTGAAGACATCTCTCACTCTCTATAGCTCCTTAGAGTACTCATGATGAATTTGAAAATGGGAAGTAAAAACTCAGCAAATTCTATGTAGGTCTGTCAGTTGTTAGACACTTTTCAGTGGGCTTCAGTATGTTGAAAACTTTTCTCTTGCTGAGAAAATATCTTATTGTTTTGTTCTATCTCCTTATGTTCCTGTTTTTTTTTTTTTTTTATGTTCCTATGATTTCAGTCATAAATCCCCACCCACCTCACTCATTGTCCATGGCTGCTCTCTCTAAAACACACTTGGGATTGTGCAACTGTATAGAGCAACAGTTGACTTCTTGACTCTGCATCTCAGTCATCCTGATGAAGCTTTTGAGTGCTTCCTGTTTACTTAGCATCTCAGGTTTTTCACAACCCAGGGCCCTTAAAAACTAGACACATTATGAAGTAGTTAGATATTCTTCAGAATTAGAACAATGAGAAATACTAAGCTGAAAAATAATGCTGAGGCACAAAGAAGTGCATGCAGTTGATTGACAATTTTTCTTTTCTTGAATATTTTATTTTGTTGCAGTAAAAATTAAAAGGTTTCTGTTGGTACTGGTACTCACTCTGAAAGAGCTCTCACTCTGGGAGTTGCTCCAATGTGGAGTCATGTGCCCAGGCTCTACCACATAGTCCCCTAGGCGGTTAGCACACACACACACACACACACACACACACACACACACATCTCATTCCACTGACCTGTGCCAGATTTGCACACTCCAGCTGCCTCCAGCCATTGCTTTCACACACTGTCCTTCACAGTCCAGTAAAAGCATGACTCAACAATCAATAACTTATCAAACAGATTTATATGTTAAATTTTCTATCCACAATCCATCCACACAATAAGCTTACAACCAGTTGACAAAGATATAACCCCCCCACCTAGATAATATAAATTGACCCACAGAAATCCATCTCTTGAAAGTATGCATATCTATACCAATGGCTACTGAGAGCCACGAGGATAGAATTGAGTCATCTTCATCTTCCATGTTGAATCTCTCCCTCTCCCTCTCTCTCATCTCAAAAAAAAATTCCCCTCCCCACTCCCTACTCTCCAATCCTGTGTTGCCTTGACATCAACCTACATTTTTTATATACATTTCAAATGTTATTAATTTTCCCAGTTTCCTGTTCGCAAATCTCCTATCCCATTTTCCTTCTATGAGGGTGCTTTCCAACTCACCCATACATTCCCACCTTCCTGCCCTGGCATTTCCCTACACTGGGGCATTGAGCCTTCACAGGACCAAGGACCTTTCCTCCCATTGATATCTGACAGAGCCATTCTCTGCTACATGTGAAGCTAGAGACATGGGTCTCTCCATATGTACTCTTTGGTTTGTGGTTTAGTCTCTGGGAGTTCTGGGGGAGTGTCTGTTTGGTTGATCTTGTTTTTCCTATGTAGTTACAAACCCCTTCAGCTCCCTCAGTCCTTTCTCTAACTCCCCTTTGGGGGTCCTCATTCTCAGCCCAATGGTTGTCTGAGAGCATCTGCCTCTGTATTTGTCAGGCTCTGGCAGATCCTCTCAGGAGACAGCTATATCAGGTTCCTGTCAGCAAGCACTTCTTGGCATCTGCAATAGAGTCTGGGTTTGATGGCTGCATATGCGATGCATCCCACA
The DNA here is from genome assembly GCF_963924665.1 of Micromys minutus. Taxonomy (NCBI): domain Eukaryota; kingdom Metazoa; phylum Chordata; class Mammalia; order Rodentia; family Muridae; genus Micromys; species Micromys minutus. The sequence continues at coordinate 12,224,803 of NC_137969.1, forward strand.
GGTGGGCCACTCTCTGGGTGGCCTTTCCTTTAGTCTCTGCTTCAAATTTTGTCTCCATATTTTCTCTCTTATTTTGTTTCCTCTTCTAAGAAGAACTAAAACATCTACACTTTATCATTTTTTATGAGGTCTGTGAATTGTATATTGGATATTCCAAACTTTTGAGCTAATATTCAGTTTTCAATGTGCATAATTGAATGTTTCATCTATCTATCCATCCGTCTATCTATCTATCTATCATCTATCTATCTATCTATCTATCTATCATCTATCTATCTATCTATCTATCTATCTATCCATCCATCCATCCATCTCTATCACTTATCTATGTCATCTATCTATCTATCTATTTATCTATCTATCTATCTATCTATCTATCTATCTATCTATCTATCTCTCTATCTAATCTATCTACCGTGTGTGTGTGTGTGTGTGTGTGTGTGTGTGTATAAGTGTGTAAATGAGCACACATGTGCATGCCTGGATCACATGTTTGGAGGTCAGAGGATAACTTTTAGGAGTAGGCTCTCTTCTTCCACTGTGTAGGTTTGAGGGAATCAAATTCTAGTCTTCAGGCCTGGTGATAGCTTTATCTGCTGAACCATCTCACTAACCCCATGGTTGAGGATTTTGATGTAAGTTCACCAAAGCCTTCCCCACCAGGTGCTCTCCAGTGTACTGATAGCTGAATTCCAAAAATCTGACATTCAAATTTGCCCCTCTTGAGTCAGTGGCTGGTGTTATAATTTGTTTTTAAATAAGTACTAACTTATAGAAGTCCATCAAAGCAGGAAATATACAGCAGACATATGAATACAAGCACACTACTTTTCTTCTTATCATTCCCATCTCATTGTGTTCTAGTACATTTATGAAAATGACCGTTATCAGCAGGTATCCTTCTGCCTTTGGCTATCATTGTAAGGATAGTTCCAGTTTCCAACCTGGTCATTCTCTCAGTTTCTATTGCACACCTCAGCCCCTGTCTCTTTTTCTAGGTCACCACAGAAGGGAAAATGAGCAAAGGCAACTCATTTTGATTCTTCTACCTATGACTTAAGACATCATTACCTTCTTGACAGGAAACAGAGCCTAATTGACAAAGTGGAATTTCTGAACACTTGTCTTGGTGTTCCTGACCAGACATCCATTTGCTCCTGATCAATAGTTCATTAGACTGTGAGGCTTCCGGTTCAGTGCCCTGCTGTGTTAGAATCTCTCTGGAACAGATTATGAAAGTTAGTTATTTTTCTGAACAAGTATAATTCTCAATGTAGGTTTAATCAACAAAGCAATTCCTGAGCAGAGGTAGAAGTCCATCTTCTGTATAGACTTACAGTTGTGCATCTTAATATATGTTTGTAAGGGAATGGAATGGGGATTGAAAAGAAACTATATTTATGATTCTGAAAAGCCCTGTAGGAGGAGACTTGCCTTATGATGCATCAGGAATAAACACAACACAATGAAATCAGTCTGTTCAATATCAAGTTGATCCTCCATGAGCTCACAGGATTTTGAGGTTCCTACTGAATTACTCTTCCCTCCACACAACAAGCTTACCTGGAGAGAGCATAGTCATAACTGTCACTTGGTCATACATCAGACATCTACTCTGCGACTTTTCAGCTGTATAGTTTGGGGTGAATCAATCTTCCTATGACTTTTGGGGAACATTAGATGTACAGGTAACATGTACACCAAAAGATTCCTGTGACCTTTATCAGAATGCACTGGGGATTGTGCCAGGCACATGCTCTGTCTTATCAGATAATTGAGAAGTGTAGCAAGAGTTAATTAGGACAAAAGCATTCTGTAATTTATAAAATGTTACCCTGCATTACTAGTTTAGTATCATATAATGCATTATTATTGTTATCAGTTATTATCCAATTCTTATGCTATTTTCCCACCTGAAATTTAGGGAGGAAAGTAAGGCATTAGATGCAGAGCAATTGGGGTAGTGATAAAGGAGTGCTGAAAATCTGGGAGGCATTCTCACAATGTCCTGGTTCCTGTGTCAGACAAGTCTTGGTTTGAGCTGACAGGCTGTGCAGGCTGGACTTGGGGGTGGGGTGGGGGGGTGGCAGGATTGTTATTTCCAGGTGACGTGTGATGTACTTTCCTCTACATGGAACATATAAATCTACTTTGATGTGAGAACCCTGGGTGCCAGAACTGAACCACTGGAAGAGTTGTGTTCCTCTTCTCTTGTTCTTATTATATCTTCCAGTGCTTAATCTCCAAAGCTGGGTCACATGGTTTATATTTAGAGAATTTTCAGAAGCTTTTATTTTTAAAAGAACCATATTCTAAAAACCATTGGAAATCTATGACATAGATTTCAATGAGCTTATATAACCAGACTTTGGCAGTAGTCGCTCCTGGACTCTGTGTTGATGGTTCTAAGGGTGGTGATGGTTAGAGTTCATGGTACTATAGCTAAGGGCTTCTTTGTATAGACTGTCTACCACTAGTTTACACTGGCTGATCAATAAACACATTAATTGATTTATTTGGTCTGCATAGAAATATGGTTTTATCAGTAAAATAAAATGTCAAGGCTAGTGGCTGTAACAAGATAGCACAATGAGCCATGCTGGCTGCCTGCTCTTCCAGCCTAGCTTCTTCCATACAGCATCCCTGCCTCATCATCCACCAGGTCCCCACTTAGAGCTTGCTATTCAGCCAAAAAGGCCTTTCCCCCTGCAGACTCCAGACACCACCTCATTTCCTTCATGTGTCTTTCTCTTCTGACTGGTAGCGATTTCATGTTTTCCTAAATTAACTTTGTTGACTCCAAAGTATTAAGTTATTTGATATTATATTTCTTGATTTTGCTCTTTCAGGTGTGATCACAGAAGAAAAAGGACAGAGCAAGGCTGCGTGTTTCAAGATGGGATAATAACAAAAGGCAGTATCAGCCCCCGTCTTGAAACAAGGAAGCCTCATGGGAAAGGTTCTGGCCTCTCTTGCTATCCCCAGACCCTTCTCTGTCCCCACTGTCCAGCAAATGTAATTGATTCACCTGTTTTGGAAGGGTGCCAAGATGTATGCTACAGAGAGAAGGTTCACAATTTGGCTACCCCTGCTCAGTAACAAGATAAAGCCATACTAGCATCTTGAAAGAGGGCATTGGAATGCAGTTAGTTCAGTCTTATTTGAGTCAACAACCATCAGCAAACGATTAGTCAGGCTTTAAATGTAAAACTCTGTGGAGTGTATCTACAGTGCTGGGTCACTGGTTACCTCAGCAGTGGTGACAATAGGAACTCTTATCCTGCATCACACATGAAGGGAGGAACCTTATACAGAAAGCATGCACTTAACAACTAGCAATCATTAATTCCCAACCAGGTTTCAATCAAAACAATACATCTCCTGTAATTTCTATGGCCGGTTTTTCTCACTGTCTTCCATCCTTCAGTTATTTTTAACTTTGCAGATTCTTCTGGCTGCTACCTTCTTAGTTTCATACATTAGGATCAAAGAGATGATAACAGAAAAAGAAAAGGCTTTAAGATGTTTATTTTTACCTTTATTTATTTATTTTTGTGTGTGTGTGTGTGTGTGTGTGTGTGTGTGTGTGTGTGCTAAAATGCACGCGTGGGCATGATGCATGAGTGCATAGCACAATGCATGAGTGGAGATTAGAAGAGAACTTGGGAGAGTTGATTCTCTTCTCTTGGCATGTGGGTCTTGATGACCAAGTTCAGGTCATCTGACTTGGTTGCAAGCATCTCTAACCACTCAACTCTTTCATCTGTCCAGTTTTATTAATCTATTATTATCGGTGGTAGTGGTGGTGGTAATAAGTGTGGTGTGTGTGAGTGCATGAATACTTCTGGTATTGTCTCTACCTAACACTCTGCATTTCAACAGCCAGATAAAGCGACTGGACATGTCCTTCTGCTGCTTATATTGTAATGTGGAAATTGAGGCTCATCAGCTTTCTTGTGGAAGCTTCACTTGGTCTGTGAAACATAAGGGTTTAATCTTCTTGTAGAGCAGTTGAGGGTGACTGCTGTCCACTCTCCATTAGTGACTATGGAAAGAAATTGAAAATAAAATGACTTAGAAACTCATGCTGCTTCAATATTAGGAATAGAGCTCCATTTTCTTGGAAGTGTCTTTGATGGTGTTCTATGAAGATTTATCATGTTTTTGTTGTTGTTGTTGTTGTGTGTGTGTGTGTGTGTCCTTTTGGCAAACAGCATCTACCTAATGAGGTAGCATTAAATATAATACTAGCAGAGCTGTCTCATGAAGATTCATAGACACTGGTGGACTCTGTCTAACATAATGTTAGCATTTGGAGCTGCTTTGTCGGGAGTATTAATGTCATTGATATTCATAGATGAAACAGCTAAAATAAGCCTGTTAATGTTGGCAGCCTTCCTGGAGAAGATTTGGCTTTCATGGTGAACTCTTGATCCTATACATCCATTAATTCCAAAAAAAACCCCCACAATTATTCGTGTGATTAAAGTTTCATGACACTGCTTATATGCAATTGAAGTAGCTCATGGCTACTTCTTCATAGCCTCCTAGGCTCATGCCCAGCCCTGAAGTGGTACTAGAGATGTGGTTCTGTGAAGGCCCATGTCATTTAGCATCCTGTGTTTGCACATGCTGTTCTGCTGCTTTGGAATATCCTTGCTAACTACATAATCCGGCTCACAGTAATACTGATTTTTCTGTACCTCCAATATTGAATGATTTTCATGATTCTCAGTAGAGGTTAGAACGACAACAAATTTAAAATTCAGGGTAACAAATGCTTATTGATTATTTGTTAGTATTTGTCATTATCAAGGACATAGAGATAAATAATAACTATAACCCAAATGCTGTAAAGTCACATTAACAAATGACTGTAATAAACTAAACAAATGCTTGTCTAAGAGAGAAAAACAATTACTTTTATCTTTTGAAATTTCAAGCTGATTGGTTTGAGTGGAAAACAGGTGTTTTTTATCTTCACACTGTTTAGATTCATTAACTAGGCACCTGCAAATTAATAAAAAAGAGATTAGAAAAGAAAATGGAAGTTTATATGCCTGTGGTCACACATATACACTGGAGCTCTGAGACTGGTGAAACATGGGTCTACATCCCATTCTATCAGAAGAGTAATATGATCTGAGTGAGGATTTGAAGCACAGGAACAGAACTTAGTATACCCTGGGCTCCTTTGAGGCTGAAATAGTAGAAAATGTGGACCAGTGAACTGCAGTGGTTCTGCTATTAGTACCTTCGAGGTCCTTGCAGGTACAGAGGTGGAGGAGGGAAAACTGTACAGAACTGGATTTGTTTTTTAAGGACAAGACATGGAGTTGTGTTTTTTGTTTGTATATTTGTTCTCAGCTTTCTTAGTTTAAAATAAATCTGACGCAAAACTGCCATGTTTTAGGGTGATCGTGTGTGTGTGTGTGTGTGTGTGTGTGTGTGTGTGTGTGTGTGTGTGTGTGGTGGCTTTATTATGCATGGGGACCATAAATAGAAACACGTTGATTCTTCTAATGTTGAGAATTTACAGATGGTCCAGGAAGTCAAACATAAACATCCTATTAAAATGTTACAAGCAGTAATGAGAGCTAAAGCTGTTATATCTACAAAGAGTAAAAAGAGTCCTGAATGAATCATCTCAGGATGATGTAGAAGCAAAGGAATATAATAAACATTAGCTTTCTTCACAAAAATTCTATGTCAAGGACATCTTAAGGAGGAAAAAAAAAAAAAAAACAAGCAAGCAAACAAAAAGCAAGCAGACAAAAATACCACCAAACAAGCAAACAAAAGAAAAAAAAACCACAAGTGTCTTTGAGTTATCAGAGGACCCAGGAAAATATTTTGTGCCAAAAATGACACATATGCAAAGGCAGGTGAGGAGAAGGTATGACTTGGGGGTTTTCAACTGTCCCTGCATCTCCATTACTGGGAATTGCAGCTGTTTCCTCACATGAAGAGACTGCATGGTGGGGACCAGACGGGCTGCTCCTAAGACGCCCTTTGCACAGCTCCCTCCTGCATTATCACTTCACCAGAAGAAAGCCTCCATGCTGGCTCCCTACTCCCCGGGTATTTCATCTCTGTATTTTTTTGGATGAACCCCCACTGCGTTCATAACCATCACCAAAGAAGAGATTGAGAGATATTCTTCGAAATTTCCATGTGAGCTAATGCTTTGTGGGATCGTGGGGAAGGGGCTGATAATAATTGCCAACACTTACCCTCTCATATCTCACCCACTAACTGTCAAAAAAAGACCCTTTTACAAAGAGGAGTGTTTTGTGAACCTGGCATCAGATAGCAGGAAATAAAAAAAAGACACATGGGCACTGCTTTGTGGTTGTTACCTTTACTGGCACCCCAAAAGTAGAAGGAGAGAGCACTGTGCCCCATTAGAATATAAACTTACAAGGGTTCTGTACAGAAAATGGGGCAAACAAAAACTTGGGTGAGGTGTCATTTGTAGAGTTGTCTCTTCTGTTACTAGAGTTGTCTGTCTACAGGTGACCCTATTATTCTCAGTAGTTCAGGATCTAAACACCTCTGAGACTAGCAGAAATCTGTGTCTTTAAGTCAAAAGGTATTAGAATGTATAATCAATAAATAATACAAGTTGAACTGAACTCTCCCACTGCTTACGGATAATGTTCGGTTTCATTCCAGGAAGCCTGTTTGGAGAATTATAATGTAGCAGGGAGTGAGAAAACATAAGTCACCTTGAAGGCTGATTGAATATAATCAATGATTAATGGCAAATTTGTGGTCTCTTTAATGACCACAGTTAAACAAAATCAAATTGAACCATAAATTTTGGATGCTGTCTGGAATTGGGTCACGTAAAAAGTAAGCTTTGTGAAGAAGAAAAATCAATTCTGTAATATTACCGTGATCAAGTTCATAGCTCACAATTTGAAGCTCTACTGTTTTTTTTTTTAATCCAGAAAAGAGGGTTGACTATCCATTTTGCATATCCACGGGTTTTTAATTAGATCAGCAATGTTGCATAAAGGGAATGTCAAAGTGTTTCAGTCAATAGCTATACATTTTCTTGTGGTAGACTTTATTCTGCTCACATCCACTAAAACCAGCATGAACTCAATCACTTAAGAGCAAAGATGCTTTAATTATCCTTTTAATGAAAAAAGAACCAGGAAGTGAACCAACTTAGCTCTCAAAGGCCTGCTTTCAGTTGGTTGAATGGTTTTCAGTCCTGTAGAACTCTGACAGTATCTTCTGCCTTCATGAGTATAAACACCAATACTGTAAATCCTGTGTTAAAATATATATTATACTCATATCAGGGTTTATTATAACTCGATGGCCTCTTTCTCCAAATCTACACTTCTCCCTTATGGCTGTAGTTCAGAAGTTATAGAGACAATTCATTCGTACCAGTTCAGAAGATGGTTGAAGAGAGGGTGGATTTGGGGAGATAGAGACTTGGGACCAGTACACCACTGCTTATATGGCTAAGTACCACCAAGAGTAGATGAAGTTAATGTCCCTAAACTTAACTCTCACACCTCCATGCTGCATGTATTTCTAGAAGCTGCTATGGGCACAAATACCAGAGAAGGCCCTTTGATACTTCATTTAGTTTCCTGAGTTAGGAATGCAAACCAAGACCTAGAGAATGAAGTCAGGGCATAAAGCTTGCTTGGCCAATGGAAGCATGGTACCAGTAGATAAGTGTGTCTACACCCTATGGTAATGACTCTTTATCTGCCAACTGTTGCAGATGGCATGGAGAAAAATGTGTTCCCCTTCAATTTACCAAAAACTTCAATGTCTGGAATTTGTCTGGCAGTTTCACTAAATAAGTCTTAGTATTGTCACAATGTAGCTTATTATATATAAAAAAGAATTTGATTGTAAGATATTATTAAAATACTAAAGAGACTTGTGACAGAGTAAATGGTTATTATCTTTTATAAGAGAACAGCAATTGCCCCCTTCAAATAAATTGTAGACTTTGATCTGCTAGTCTCAGTCCTCATTCGGTCCGGTAGCCCAGAGCCCTAGGACTGGTGGACTCTTAGGTATCTGTATTCAAATGTTCCTTATCCATCATTTCAGCATCCCTCAGAATTGGCCTCTCATATTTTCACAGATGCCATCCTCCACCTCCACCCAGATCACTATTATACTCATCCACACTTTCTGTGAGCACTGTACTGGCCTCTTCTGTGGTCTTTCTTGTTGCTTCAAAAAATTTAACAGATAATTCTGATCATGTGTGCTTCTGATGGAATCTAATTCTGAAGGGGATTTTTGAAACTTGAAGGCTCACCCATGACAGAATCATTTGTCTTCTGAACCTGCCAAGGAAGCCTTCTCAGAGCTCCTGTACTTGTGTTCTACCTTCCTGGAACATTGTCTATCCTGAAATTTGTGGAGAGTTTTGCATGATACTTTCCTCAATGTTGGGATGTTGTCTCTATAGACATGAAATCTTAGTGGAAATTTCTCCCACAAAAGCCACAATCATACCTTTACTCTGCTCTTATTAACCATCAGTGACAGATTGGATGCCATCTTAGTTTATGCAGTGCCTTATTGGCTCTTTCTGATACACCAGATGTTGCAAATTTCTTCAGTAGTTAGAAGAGGACATAGCCCATTCTAAGTCATGAATGCTTTTTGAGTAATTATTAATTTCTGTTCTGAAATGCGCTCATTTAATGAAAAATTTCCCCCTGGGCTCTTATGTTTGAAAACATGGTTTCCAGTTGGTGAAAGTGTTTGGGCAGGATTATTGGTCTGGGATTATTAGAGAAAGTCCGTCACTGGGATTTGGTTTAGAAGCTTTAAAAGCCCTTGTCATTCTAAGTTAGCCCTTCCCCCTCTCTGTCTGTTTCTCGGCCTCTTTCTTATTGACCATATGCAATCTCTCAGCTCCTGCTCCATCACTATGTCTATCTGCAAGCTGCTGTGCTCCGTGCCATGATGGTCACAGGCTCACCCGCTGAAACTGTAAGCAAGCCACATGTAAGATGCTTTTTTTGCAAGTTGTCTTGGCTATGTAGTCTCTTTGCAGTTACCAAGGCATAAATATAACCTGTTTGCAAAGTTGACTATGATTAATGCAGCCTCCATCCAGTTTAAGAGTTGTGTCTGAGATAGTGTAGCAGGAAGAAGAACAAATATTACAAAACTAACCAGCATCATTCATCCTTGTGGTCATTCTTTTCATCAAAAGGCTCTTCTGTATATTGATTTGTCCAAAGGAATCATAGCTTATGTTTATAAAGACAGAATATTAGTCTATGACATTAACACTTAAAGGCCCTGATATGTGTTTCAGAAATTTTGTATATATTTTATATTTCCTTTATTTTTTCTAACTCTATCTCAGAACCTCTCTAATTCCAGTGTCATATTGACTATAGCATTAAATCTGTCTCTTTTTCTCTTGCAGTGCTACCTTAAGAGCTCATTCTGTCCTCGACAGCTTAAAATAGGGTTGCACAGAAGATCACAGCAGCAATAAACTTGAAAAGGATTCTAACCATGGTATAAAGAGAAAAGCACAGTTCAGAGAGAAACACAGAATTGAATTTACCCTTCTGTGAAGATGTATTTTTAGGATTTTTTTTTTCATAGCAGTTGGGGAATTTGTTGACTGGCAAAAATCTACCGCCCTTTCGCAAATGTGTCATTGCCAAGGGTGGAAAAGAAATCTCTTTGCATATGGTGTTTTTTTTTTTTTTTTTTTTTTAAGGCTTTGAAATACACACTCTTGGTTAGTTATTTTTTTTAAAACTGTTTCTACTTTTCAGTAAGGAGTTAAAAACCTGAATCAACATTTTAATGGACTTGGTGGGAAGATAAATTTCTATAAATTAAGATAGAAGTCATATATTTTTTTCTACTTAAAGTTACATGACCTAAAATAAAATAGTAACCATTTTTAATAAAAGGATGCTATTCCTCGCTTCCTAGTTTGTCTTCCCCTTCTTCTTTCTTCCTGGCATTTAAATGACTAACTTCTTGAAAATAATTATTTGACAAAGGTTTGGGTCTTATTTTGCTTTGCCTTGTCTTATTTTGTTGTATTTAATTTAAACAAGGTCCCAGATGGCTCTTTTTGTTCTCAGATGCTTAATACACCCAAGGCTGTCCTTGAGTTTCTGATCTTTGTGCCTTTAGTTCCCAAACATTAAAACTTTAGCTATGTGCCCCATGCCCAGCTAATTGTTTTGTTTTGCGCCTCTACACATTGATTTAGAGACTGGAACATATTAAGTAGACACTTCATCACAGATGTCCATCTGTACCCCCTTGAAGTCTGTGGGGAAATGTACCATAACAAAGAATTGTATCTGAGGTTTTTAAACAAAAATTAATGTTCTCATCATCCTGAGGTAACAAGTTTCATGAATCAATAGGGGTGGTAGTACCCTCAGACCACTCAAGACATTTTTGTGTTATCTCAGGGTTTATCTGTACCTAAACTACCTTCCATGAGGTATGATTTATAAACTTGGATCAATTTTTATTTGATCTAGAGTCAACCGAAAGGCACAACTCTAGGCAGGTCTTTGGGACTATTTACTGGAATGATTAGCTGACAGATACCTAATCCCAGAAGGGGTAGCACCTTCTAGAGGAAGCCCAGATATTAAAAGGTCCTGGGGGAACAGTGCTTTGATTTGCCCACTTTGTTCTTTGCTACTGAGTGTGTCTACTCTGTTGCCATCATTGTTACAACTTTTACTGAGATCAGAAAACAACTTCATCCTTCCAAGGTAGACTGGGGAAAAAGCTTTACAGGAATTGTCCAGATCTTCAGTACTAAATTTAGACTTCTGAGGCATCCAGACTCACGGACTGGACAGATATCAACATTTCATCATGCTGATGGCCATTGCCAGATTACACAACCCATCATGTAAACCAATCTAATAAATCCCCTCTGTGATACATATTATTTCTAGCAGTAGTGCACCTCTACAGAATGCTGGCTAACCCATGTAGGTAAACCAGTCATACTGTCCTCGACACTATACTAATGATCTAATTTTCACTTATCTGCCTCTTTGAAAACTCCATTCCTGTTGCAGTCAAATTCTGAGGTATCAGAATCAGTACTCTAACATGTGATATTTGAATTAGACCCCATCTGGTTCCAACATTCATCAGTGGTAAGCAGAGCAATGGCTGCAGTTTTTAACTCACTTGCTTAAAAAAATGTTACTGTGGGTCTCTCTTTCTCTCTCTCTCTCTCTCTCTCTCTCTCTCTCTCTCTCTCTCTCTCTCTCCCTCTCTCCCTCCCTCCCTCCCTCCCTCCCTCCCTCCCTCCCTCCCTCTCTCTCTCTCTCTCTCTCTCTCTCTCTCTCCCTCTCTCTCTGTCTTTCTGTCTCTGTCTCTGTGACTCTGTGTAACTGTGTGTGTTTCTGTGTCTCTGTTTCTGTCCCTATCTCTGTCTCTTTCTCCTCTTTTCCTTCTTTCTCCCTCCCTCTCTTGTCTACTAGAAAACATGAATGTTCACCATGAAGGTCACAAGTTGAGAGGCATGATAGAAAAGGACCTAAATCAAATCTAGTATTCTGTAGTCTCTACTTTGCAGTATGATGGGAAAGAGAAATAGACTAGACTTCATTAAGACCACTTACCTCTCATCTGCCTACTTATTACAGCACATTGCTTATCCTTGTCTCAAAAATAGAACTTTGAAACTTTATTGGACCATTGCAGTAAAAATAGTATTATATGTAAGTGTATTCGGTAAAGCAATAGAACCAAAGCTGTGATAAGAATGAGGTGTTTTCTTAGCTTGTTTGCATTGGTTTATGAGACACCTTGAAGACAGTACAGAAAGGGAGATGTAGAGAAAGAAAGTTGGATCAGTTCTGGAGAAAACTTCTGCAACATCTTTCATTTACTAAAAGTATCCTTTTCCATTGGCTCATGGCCTCTTCTATATGACTTTTTTTCCTTTTTTTTTTGTACTGGATCACATCCATACATACTCTGAAGAAATCAATAAACTTTCTAGTCAGTATATTTTAAATGAGCTAGTGATATAGGGAGTGAGAAAAAGAAGCATTACAGCCAAGGTCTCCCAACCTATTTGGAAAACCAGGCTGAACTCTGACTTTGTAACATTTCATCAGCACAGTGCTTGAAGAATGTTGGTCCCAAAGACACTGTGTGGCCAGGGCCGAGGCTGCCCATCCATATAAGTCTACCATTTCGCCACTCACATTTTCTATTCTTTAATCATTTACAACTTTTTAATTAAAACTGAACAAGACTGGAGTCAATGAGGTTTAAAAGATTGGTCATAAATAATAGTTTTCCCTGAGTACCTACATCCTTTCTCCGTTAGTTATACCAATTGTTGCCCCTTTTAGTTGCTTTACTAATGTTTAGCAAAGCTTTAAATATTGTGTTTGCTTATTTGTTATCCTCTGTTAATTTCTATTTTGAGAAATGAACTTTTCACCTTTATTCTACAGCTTGAGGCTCCTCATCACACATTGAACCCATTGTGGCTCCACCTATGAGTATACTGACTGAAAATTTGATGGATTAGCATTAAGGAGTTGTAGTATTATGACTATATGGAGTCAGAATATGGGACATGAGACTAAATTATCTGGGTTCAAAATCTGCCTTTACTAGTTCCTAACTTCTAGACCACTAAATTCAATGTACTGCAATTTACTCTATGTATAAAATTAAAAAATAATAATAAAAGAATCTGTTTTGCAGACTTGTTAGTGGAATAATTGAGTTAAGAACACATTTGTAGTTTTAGTGCTGTCCCCACAGAAATGTCAGATATATATATTACTTTTTGAATTTTTTAAAAAAAAACACAGCACAATATTATTAAGCTACATTTTCATTCCAATTGTTCTTCTCTAGTTAGTAGATAGATTTTGTTATTTTCATCTTGGTAGTGATCCCCAAATTAAGAAAAATAGTCTGTAGACTTTATCATCACTATTCAAATGTCTTCCTGAAAACATTGTTAGAACTTAAACATGTACCAGTCGCTGTCCATGCTTTAGTTCTGAAGTCACTTGGACTTTGACTTGGACATTTGTTTTCATTTCTGTCCAGTAAGGAACTTTTCCTTTCTCTCTCCTGTGTTAGTCATCTTTCTCTATAAGAATCTCTTGAACTGAAACCACCCTAGTCCATTTTCTGTTGCTGCTTCAGAACACTGCAGGTGAAATGATTTATAAACAAAAAAACTGCTTGGGCTAAAAATAAGCTACTGTATTTCATAGTAGCTTGACATACATCATTATTAAATTTAATGATTACTAAGACTGGCAAACTTCTGCAATGATAGGCATTTTCAGCTGCTAATATGATTATAATGAGGATTTATCTCATAAAATACCTTTTTATTACATATGAATAAAGCATTAATTAACTTTGTTTTGTTAATTAGTTTTGAACCTGCTAAATGCCTTTTACTTTTTTCTCTTGTTGAAAATATTTTTTTTCTCATACAATATGTCATGATTAAAGTTTTTCCTCTCTTAGTGTATTTTCTCTGTTGATATCTAAGTCCTTTGATGTTGGTGAGTGCATCTGATTTACCTCATTTGTACCTCTGTTACCTAGTATGATGTGAAAAGTTATATTAGTTAACTGAGTTAATGAATACATGAAAGCTTATTGGTAGATACCCAAAATTATTAATACAGTGTCTCATTATACTATCACTGAAATCAAGTAAAAATATTCATACAACTAACAAAATAAAAAGCATCGTATAAAATTTTTAATTTTATCTACTTGGGATGAAAGTTTCGAACCTACAGTCAAGAGAACATAGGAACATTTCAGATACCAGAGCCTAAGAAGCCCTTAATTTCTGCTGTGGTATTTTAGGAAAATGTGTCTGTATACATTTAGCAAAGCCTAGTGATTTTCCAGAGGACAGGTTATTTGGCTGGATTAGTCATTTTTCCTGGTCATGCTGTGAAGCCTTCTGTATGATATTTTATCATTTGTTCATCTTTTGGGATGATGGTTGGGCCAGGAACAAGAGGAAAGAGATGAAAGCATTATTTTCTTAGGACCCCTAAGGAGGATGCACAGAATTAACACTACACAAATGGCCAGACTTTTAGTGATAAAATGTGTTAAACTTGGTGAGTGCTAAGTGGACAGCCTGACACACAAGGGATGGGGACATAAGCACAATGTCTTGCATTCCAAATTGTCCACGATTTTTACATTCATTGCATACATGTGTATATACTGATAAGGGACATTGTGAGTGGGGTGAGAATGGAAGCTTCTTCCTTTTTTTTTTTTTTTCTTTTTGACTGGATATATTTTATTTATATTTCAAAAGTTATCCCCTTTCCTTGTTTCCCCTATCCTGTCCTTGCTCCTCCCCAGACAATATTACTGATGCCAAGAAGTACATGCTGACAGGAGCCTGATACAACTGTCTCTTGAGAGGCTCTGCCATATCATGACAAACACAGAGGCGGATGCTCACAGCCAACCATCAAACTTAGAACAGAGTCCCCAGAGTGGAGTTAAAGAATTGAAAGAGCTGAAGAGGTTTGCAACCCCATAAGAACAACAATATCAGAGCTCCCAGGAACTAAAGAACTACCAAAAAATACATAAAGACAGCACCATGGCTCCAGTTGTATATGTTACAGAGGATACAAATTCTTAAACTAGTGTGAATTTGCCTTCCACCTGTGGCTAAGGTTGTTAAACGTTAAAAATGCATTTCTAAGTCATTCCCATTTCTTCTTTTGGAAAGTCTCTATTTAGTTTCATATGCCATTTCTAATTGGGTTATTTAGTTTCTTCCTATTAGTATTTTTGCATTGCTTGTTTCTTTTAGACACTAATCCTGTTTAAGTTTTGAGTTTCATTTGATAGACATTTTGTTTTCATCACTTTAGGAAAACTGAGGTGGCTCAGAAGATACAGACTGAATAAGTGCAGGTCAATGGATGCTTCACTCTGAAATCATCTTCTCTTTATAGGATATATATGCATAGATACATATTTATTATTTTTGTTTTATGCAAGGTATTTTTATCCTAAAGTAGCATTAATTCATTACATACCTGAGGCTCTACTTGAGAGCGTCATCTTCTTGCCTTCACTTCTCCAGTACTTGGATTATGGGTGTTACTACATGGTCCATTAATTATGAAATGTGCATGGAGTTAACTTGTAATTGTGTCATGTTTCCCAATCATAGTCTGTTTAGAGCTTAGATTTTACTTCTGTGTTTGGTGCTCATATAATTCCTCCACTTCATATTATTCATGGGACACTCGGAGTGTCAAGATAAGCAAAGGAGTCAGGGTAAGGACAAAGTTGATGTACTCATAGAAGCTGGAAGAGAGTCTGCTCCTAAGAAAATGGATTTCTTGAGATACTACCTTTTCTGACCCCTGAGATTATATCCTTAATTTGCATTCCAAAGAATCTTGATATTGCAAGTACATAGGTACCACCACTGACTCAGCTATAAAGAGAGATGTGTTCTAGGTCACTTGTAACTGAAAGCTTTTAGCAATTCAGTAAATAAAGTTTCACTTTATTCCAGATGCAAGATGAGTCTGTAGAAGTAGATAGTGTCCTGGCTGTTAGTGGTGTTAAATGCACTCTTTCACTA
Source organism: Micromys minutus (assembly GCF_963924665.1). Taxonomy (NCBI): domain Eukaryota; kingdom Metazoa; phylum Chordata; class Mammalia; order Rodentia; family Muridae; genus Micromys; species Micromys minutus. Next base: position 12,240,434 of record NC_137969.1, read on the forward strand.
TAAATGAAGAAAGTTTAAAATTCTTAAAAACAACCAACTTTACTTTTAGCGCTAAACTCGGCCTCAAGCCATCTTCATAGTTTTCAGAATTCATAAAATGTTTATACCTTAGCTTGAGGAAAAAAATCTCAAAAGTATTTTCTTCACAGGAGTACATGTTTAATTTTTTTGTTGTTGTTTATGAAACCTAGTAATGCAATGAATTCTTCATCAGATTTTCTAGATACCTGCGAGATGCCCTACAGTGTTGAGGTTCTCTGTTAAATACACCAAATGTATTTCTACTTTGGGGACACAATGTGCTAACTGCAAGTTAATCACATTTCAATAACCAATCATTGTTCTTCTCATACCAATTTTTGTAATGGACAGTAAGGGAACA
>NC_137969.1:12245815-12295815 GCF_963924665.1 Micromys minutus
TTGAACTCTCAGAAGTCAAACAGGATGTCAACAATGAGAATGACAGCCCTCTCATGGCTGAACCTGGTTGTGATTTTCCTCAATTAAACCATGTGATTTGGGGCAGTTTCCTGTGACATCATCACGAGGGCCCTTCGTCATGTGGGAATCCCACTTCATTCCAGTTCATCAATATGGCTCTTTACAGTGTCATATCAAGGGTTTAATTGAATGCTCTAACCATGCTGAAGGGTGTTTGACCAGTAAAAGTATGTAGCAGAACTGTTTACCATGTGTTTTTGATAAATAAACACTATGTTTTGTTCTCATTTGGTAGCAATATTATAATTGATAATGAATACAATAGGTCTGAGAACTTTCCCTCTCATTTTTTTTTTTTTTTTTTTTTTTTGAGGAATATGCTTTCTGTAGGTGTGCGCCCAGATCTGTCCATATTTTACTCTCTCTTAATGTCAACTTTTCTAACACTCCTACTGAAGCCATAGCTTCCTTTCTTCTCCCTCTCTTTATATGCCTTTAATGTTTCTCTTATAACTCTCGCCATCTGCAGATTAGTTGTTTTAAGGATATCAAATGAAAATACCCTCTCTCCAAGGCAAGATATTGCTCTGCTCCCTTTCCATAGTTCTAGCACATGGAGCACAGAAGGCCAAGGTAGAGTCTAACTGGGTGATGGCTGGCCACGTCATGACTTGCAGGCTCTAGAAGTGACTCTTGGGATAAGCTGCTAGCTAAGGTTTTGCCTTTCCCCCTAGATACTTAGTTGAATTGCACACATCTAAGAGTAATGATGGAGACAAGAATGAGAAAAAAAATCTCTGCAACAATAAACAGCCAACCAAAACGAAATGATACCCAGCTAACTTCTTGCTGTGCCCATACTTACCTCCTCGGCACTGAAGCTAGGTTCATTAAATGACATGAAATATAGAGTAGAGCTAAGCAGTGTTATAAATACATACATTTCAATTATGACAGTGCAGCATTTTCAGTTATAAGAAAGAGGATATTTTTACTCTGCTGAGAAGAGTGTGAAGTTGCTTCTAGAAGTTGAATTAATTATATTTACCAAGCAAAGAAGAGCAATCACATCTAACTTTCTCTCTGTCTGTTACAGTACAGCTTTTGACCCTCCGCCCCCAGGACAGATGAGGGCATGCTTCATTACTTATCTCTCTTCTGTGCTTTCTGTGCTGTTGAACTTCTGTTGTTTGCAGCTTGAGTCTGTAACAGACACAGAAGCCGGCTCTCTTTGTGTATGTGGCAAGTACCAATTGCAGCATTTGCACGAATGGTTAAAACATCTTAAACAGTATGTGCTGAACAGGAAAGAAAGCTCCCCATGTCTTCTTAAGGGTTTCTTTATTCTTCATTTTAATAAAGATCAATGGAGTACACAGGAATTTGGTAGAGCCCAAAGAACAAAGACTGATTAAAACTGTAAGATAAATTTAACTGCAAAGGAAAACTAACAAGATTTTTTTTTAAAAAGTTCTACCAAGAAAAGGTCCTCAGTCTAAGCCACTAATTCCCCATGCCACTTGGTTGTCCCAAATGCTGCTGCCTTTAGCTGCTGTGGAGTCCCATGCATTGAATTTTATCTGCAGCTTCACATTAGGTCATGCTAAGCTAGTGATAGTGATTTTGATAAGAATCAATAACACTTTTCAGTACTGTACAATTCTGCTAATGAAGGTTAAAGAGTTTACACATTTTTCTTAAGAATTTAGATATTTTTAAAAATTGATTATTTGGGAATCTCAACTCATGCACCCCATATACACCTCCCAGTAATTTCTTTTCACCTCTTCCCCCACCCTCACCTCCATTTAAAAAAAAGCAGGTCCATTTTGTGTCATTTTTATACCCACCAGAGCATGGTCAAATTTCTAGTGTCCAGCACCCTCCCTCCCGTCATCCCCTGCTACCAAGAGAGGAGAGTCCTTTTCTACCTGTATCCACACTAGAAGACATCAACTGAGGAGAGCCCTTTGTTTCTAACAGCTATGACACCATAGATGCTTCTTTCAGTCCCAAACAAAATGAATAACAGTTGAGTAGATTCAACTGATTTATTATCTCTCACATTCTGCAGGTCTGAATAAAGCCTACTTCATAGTAGTAGCTGGACTAGATTAGATGTCTATGGGTAGCCATGAAAGTCTAGGGGATGAATTCTCCAAGAAGGCCAACTAGGAATGGTTTAGTTTTATACCTTGTAGTTAGTCTCTTATCTCTCACTGGACCAACATAAGCTTGTTGTCAAGGAAATGCCTGGGACACAGAGATGTCCAGTGTTGATCTATAACAACTTCACATGGTCATCTGTTGCTATTTTAAGGCCTAAGCAAGTCAGTCTGATCTGCTTATAGACACTTTTCCAAAACAGAAGATGTGAAATTCGGGTGCCCTTGAGTTCCTCCAGTTCTTTTTTTTTTATATGAAAGTGACTCACAAAATGTCAGGTACATTGGAAATCCTACTGGTTATTAGGGCACTGACTTGATTAGGAAAGTGAACCTTGATGGCTTGATCACTTGTAGAGCCAAAAGCAGAGTGATTGTTTGAAGTGCCATGGAGATTTATGACTCCATGAGAAGATACCTGAAAATGAGATTTTCTTACTGTGGGAGATGGACAAGATTGATGTACAACATTATATTAGAAGCTCATTATGGCTCAAGGTCAATGTTTTATTGTAAGTTTGTGCAAATACTAGAGGTTTTAATGCTCTTATTTGCTATTAAATGCTGGTTTACTATTTGATAGGGATGCAATTTATATTATTTTTCACTGTGTTGGAAAATAAAAAAAATTAAGACATAGCAGGTTCAAAATGCCATTAAATGTATTCTTTCACTTTGCTTAAATTGTTATGTGTAGCTCTCAACAGTGGGCAACGGCTGCTAAAAATGTATCTTGTATAAATAAATGTAGGGCTCCATGGACCATGAAAGGAAACAAAACAGAGATATATAAATAAAGTGTCTGAAAAGCAACATGTTTGGAAAAACCAGAGGATAGATGTTAGCAAAATAGGTTTTTATATTTCCCCCTACTCCAAAAACAAACTAGTAATACACTTGGAGGGTGTGTGTGTGTGTGTGTGTGTGTGTGTGTGTGTGTGTATGCTCATGTATAATAAAAATGTTCTTGCGTTTTTGTTATTGGAACATTGGTCCTCTGGGACTCAAAGAATTGCATTAATCTAGTCTTTCATCTTACATTTGTTGTCATGGTTGTTCATACAGGAAATAGGGAGTCCATCCGTTCTTTTCTTTTAAACATGATGATGATGACTAAAATATGTTTCTGGTTTTAAAAGTATTTGTCTTGGTGTATATTTGAGTCTTTGCCATAGAAATCGGAACCATGATACACACCAAAACCTTTGATAACACACAGTGCATGCAGTATTGATAATTTGTTTGCTTTATGATTAGCTTACAAAGTCAGAACTGTTTTTACAGCATTTTTATACATTGCTTTGATTGATCATCCATCATTCCCTGATCTCCTTGCCCTGTCCTGCATGGCTGGAACTTACCTCTCCATTATCCATCCTTCACTTGAACATTTCTATTCTCTTGTGTTTGCTACGTGATTTCTCTCAAGCCCTAACCATATCTCTTACTCCCTACCCCCATTTCCCTGAGCTCGACTTTTAGGTTTCTAGTAGAGTATTTGAACTTGATGCCATTTATATTACAGCCTTGGCTCCTGAAATCTCTTCACCAATCCCAGGGAGAATTGGAGAAAATGCTCACCATGCAGCTGAAATCAGAAGAAATAATCTTTCTCATCTTAATTATCCGTGTTTTCTGAGCTGTTTCAATATACTGTAGAGCAATCTTGTAGATACCAGGCAAAGTTATAAGTGGACTCACTCAAGTCAAGCACACTTTTCTTGACCCCGTCTTTGGAGAACATCTTTTATATACATTTAAGCCTACTGCTACCTGTCTTGTCTGATTTTATTCCTTTACATGGTTATTCTCATCTCTTGGTTATACAGCTCAGTTTGAAATAAATATAATTTGTCTTTCTTTATACTTAAGTTCTTGTAGTAACTTATAAAATTAGGAAACTTTTAAGATGGAGAATGAATGGAAAACAATGATTCCATTAATGATAGATGATGAGGCCTCACACAGCACCTTAGATTCTCTTATGCACTGTGTGGAAGCATCATCTGCCAATAGAAAGCTCATGTTCTATTAGCAAGAGGTGAGAAATAAAAGGTGGAAGTTCTGGCACTCTAGAACTTAGGAAGAGGCAGGAAGATTTGCCACCCAGACTTTTGAGGAGACAGAAGTTTAAAACTAAGGAAAGGTATCCAGCCATGTAGCACAAATATAAGAAATAATAAAAACAGATTCTGTAAGTTAGAAGCTATTTGGGGAACAAGCCCAAGGTTATGGCCTTGTACTCTTCACTTTCATGTGGTCTTGTAATAACATCATCTCTACTTTCAAACTCATATCTCCATTTCCTGGGAAACTAAGGCGCAGAAAGCTGAGGTAAGGTTCTCAAGGTTGCATATGTAGTGGTAAAGCTGGGGATTAAACCCAAGTTGTCTTTTGCCTGAGCTTCACGTCTCAATCAATCCACAATTTTTCCTACATGAGCTGCATGCATTGTGTAGCATTTCCTACTTGATGACTTTGCAAGATATCTGTTCTTTACTTCCTCTGCCTTCTTTGCCTCCTTCTTTTCCTTTTCTTGCTTTTGTTCTTTTTTTTTCTGACAACACTTAATTTTTTTTCTAGTTGTATACATCTTATCTATCCATCCATCATTCATCCTCCATCATCCACCATCCATCCATCATCCATCCATTTATCCATCTGTCTGTCTGTCTATTTATCTACACTATAGGAATATATGAGACTATATCATATTGTACAAGTAAATATAGAGGGAGATTCTCTTAGATATTATTTATATATTTAATAATCAGTTAAAATGAGAGAATGCATGACCCCAACTCAAATGAATTCAGGTAGTTCTTTTGATCTCCCCTCCCCCTTTCTGTTTCTGAAACTTAAGTGGCTATACCCTTCCTTCATAAGTTACCTATGGACTATTAAATGGTAACACAAATTTAATGATGCAGTTATTTTGTGAATATCATAGCGTCTATATGTTTTATAGTTTAAAAGATGTCATAACTTTGCGGTAACTGCTTAATCTGAACTAATGACATTAAGTGGAGATAATATGTGGCTATAGTTACTGATGTTTCCTGAGCACTTAATAGTACCAATCTTGTTTTAATTTACTTTCCATGTAATAAAGTGCTCAGTGTTTTCTCAGTTACTCTTCCGGGTATTCAGATTGAACTAATCAATTATTAAAATAGAAACAAGTTACTTTTGTGAATCATCCAGAAGTCTTAATAGTCTGCTTGTTTGATAAATGACTTGTAGAAATATTTTACTCATTCTATTTGACAGATGTCATATGCTCAGTAAGAATGGTGAATGTACTCTCTGTCTCCAGCAGGGTTGTGTCTATAGTGCATTCTTTCTGGTTACAACATTGCAGGGCTCAGGGTTTTTTTTTTTTCTTAATCATAAACAAATTTTGGCTAAAACATATTTTTGTTTGACCTTGGTTGACAAGCCTATTGAAACTGTTAACTTACATACATCATACATATGTACATAATATATACACACCTTTATACACACATATATATGTGTGCATATGTATGTGTGTGTGTGTGTGTGTGTGCATGGAGTATAATTATACTTGGTAGTTTGTTAATAATTCATAACATACCATCCAAATGAACCTTTTGGTGGAAGAGAAACACTTTAGTGCTGTATTCAGCTATCTGTAGAATATGAATTTGTAACTGGGGACCTAATTTGAAGATGATATTAATACTAAAAATCAGAATAGCTGCCTTTTAGTTGTTTAGGTCACATAGGGCAATTAAAGAATTAATCATATCTGTGAGATTCTTTTATAGTCAAGGGAGAGCACTTCAGCATGGGCATTGTGGCCAGTGACATGACTTGCAATTGAATTCTGATTTTCAAACTCTATGTGACCTGAATTTCCAAAAACCTGAAATGTGAGTCTCTATTACAGACAAATCTCATGCCATGCAGTGCAGATACATTCATCATCCCATGTAAACCCTGCCTCCTTGTGATGACCTGATTCTTATGCATGCGCCCCTCTGGCAGATATTTTCGGACAGAGATTATCTCTTGCTAATGTATATTTTCTGTACCTAACACAGGGCTTGGGCTAGGGTAGCCATTGGGAAAAATTACTACATTAATTTGTTAGTGATGATCATAATGAAAACAAATCAGGCTGTGCTGACTTCTTTTTTGTAGAACACAAGAAACCTGGCTCTTTTCAAAGATGCTTACTATTTTCAATATTCCACAAAAGAACCTTGAACTGTCACATTTTAAGCATTCATTCACCTTGTTTTTCTTCTTCTCTGCTGGATCCTAAGTGACTCATCTAATGCCCACATTAAGGCCCTGACCTTCAGTTCCCTTGAAATCACTAATTTTCCAAGAGATTTTTTTTTTAGGGCAGTGATTCTGAGGACAACCATTGTACAGAACATGGGACTGACTCTTGTAGAGTTGGTCAGACAGAACATCTGATTTGTCTACTTTTTAATCCTGGCATTAAAGATAAACCAAAATGACATGTCTTCTCACATCACATAAAATTCTCTAAATGAACTTAATTTATCCTTACAGCACTACCTTAACATTTTGTAACCTTATTTACATTCAATGGTTTGTAAATGTATGTAGTTTAAAGATTTGTAAACACATGACAAATAGACAAAGAGGTAACTTAGCCAATTAAATGTGCTTTATCAGAGGATGTTACTAAAGATAACGGGAATGTTGCAAGGATAAGGATTTTGTGATTTTTTTTTATTCATCACCTCCTGAAAATATTTAAGGAATATGTGAAAAATCATGATATGTTCATGTAAGAATCTGGGAACAATAAGGGAGTGGAATTTAGAAAAGAGAACAAGAGAAGTATCTGGGTCATAGGACAATACCAAAGTAAAGGCAATCACTTCATTGGAAGCTTGATTAAACTTGTCTGTGGTCCTAAGGTGTCACTAATTGATAAGGTGTCAGAGAGAGGTGCTCATAATCGAATGGATTTAAATTTTCTGCAAGCAAAGCCGAATTCTCTAAAACATCTTGTTTAAACAGAGAAGTACTTGAAAGCAAGGTGACCTAGTTTCCACCACTCCAATCAGTCACAGTGAACTGCCATTTTTGAAGAGTGACTCATTGAAGGAAAGTGGCTAAGTAGTTGCAGTATCCTAAAGAGAAATGAGCTGACAAGGTTCTACCATAGGTAGGGTACCCAAAAGGAGCTGTGAGCATTCTGGGGAGCTATGAGCATCCCAGGGGGCTGCAACCATTGTCCTCTTCAAAAGCTTTTTACCTAAATGGAAAATTGGAGTGAGAAATCATTCTCCTCAAATACTGCAGACAAACCTGAATCACCTCAAGGAGTGAATTATTTCTACACTCGACTCTTGGAAGTCACTCAGCTCACCAAGAAGTAGGCCATAGCCTAAGGCCATGAACTGTCATTCATTAAAGTTCCTATCCTTCCTGTGGTACTAAAAGGAAGGACAACATGTAAGTAAGTGCCAAGAGTGTTCTTTTTGGTAAAGAAGCTATGCTGTCAAGTAAAAAAAAAAAAAAAAAAAAAAAAAAAAAGCTCTCAAAGAAGTATACTAAAGCTCTATTTTACTTTTGTAAAAATTTAACTAAATTTAATTTTATTGATTAATTTGCTCCTAGTAAATAATATATTTAGCCTAGTACAATGTTATCATTAATAAATCACAATACATATTAAAAACTTATCCAAAGTCCTTGTCAGTATAATTGAGAAGAGAAACAATTGAAAGCTTTCATTTTCTATATTATACATGGCTACACAGAACATTCCACTAAATAAATGTATGTGAGAAATCAAGAAAGCCCATTTCAAGAGTGGCACAGAAGATACTATACAGTTCTAATATACTATCAGAATAAGACAAGATTACTATTCTCTGATGATAAATATAGTGTGTGTAGGTGTGTGTGTGTGTACATATTGTTTAGAGGTGATATTAATTGTTTTAATATTGAATATTGAGTATTTTCTGAATAGATGATGTCTTATAGAATAAAAACCTGCTTTATATTATATTAGTCTAGTTAAACTTCACACATTAAAATCCACATAAATTGTATATTGAATTTTGTAAAAATCAAATATATTTCTTATATATTATCTTTTCCCCTATAGTATTTTTATGTTTTACACGAATTTTGAGGGAAGAAATTACATACATGAATATTGTATTCATAACATTTTTATCTTTCACGCTCCCCACTTATACTCTGCTTGCCTCACTATTCACTCTCAACTTCATGGCCTCTTCTATATTATTTTTGAAATATATGTATATACACATATGCATAAATATACAATACAACCTGTTGAGTCCATTTAGTGTTATTCTTAATTCATATGTATATATGTTTAAGAATTAATATTTAGGGTTAGATATCAAGGGCTCATCCCTGAAGCAGACCAATTCTCCACCTCAGCATCCATTAAGTGATTGTTTTGTTGTTTGTTTGTTTGTTTTCTGATATTATTTAAATCTAGTAATGGGACCCATGAGATTTTCCTATTCTTGTTAGGAATAAGACTTCATAAATCTATTTATTGTTTTCTGTCTGGCTAGCTTGCATTCTAGGTCAATTAAAGATCAATACCTTTGAGTTCTATGTCCAAAGTATATGTAGTCTTCTTTAATAAAATCTTACCCTCATGGTTTTTTTGTTTTTGTTTTTGTTTTGTTGTGACAACTCAGAAGAACACTAGGCTATATTGTTTTGAGCATCTTTATGACTCCCTTGAACAACAATGAGAAGGGTCATTTCCTATTCCTGACACTGGGGTTTTTATTATAGTCTGTGAGTCTCGATCTTAAAGAAGATTCTTTATGACAATGCATAATTCTTAAAATAGTCCTCATAGTTTTTTGACTGAAGAAGAAAATCAGTATGAAAGATAAACCCTTGGGAGTGAAGTGAGTGCAGGCACCACAAAGAAGCTTAGGAAAATGTGCCACAGTTGTTGACTTAGGTGATCATAAGTAAGATGTCAAAAAGAAATGTTATTACCTTTTGCATTCTTTCCTTATGTGTACTTGATACTTAGGTTTCTATTGGTCTTAGGAAAACAGTTTTTTTTTATCTCTTAATCTTTTTTATTAGATACTCTGTATTTATATTTGAAATGTTATCCCCTTTGCCCACTCAACTCCTCTCCCCCTCCTCCTCTACTTGTCTTCATGAAGGTGCACTAGCTCCTGATCACCTTCTCCACCTCTGTGCCTTGGCTTCCCCTACACTTGGAAAATATGCCCTCACTGGACTAAGGGCCTCTTCTCACATTGATTTCAGACACTGATATTCTCTGGTACATATGCAGCTGGTGCCATGGGCCTCTCAATGCGTGCTCAATGGTTGATGTTTTAGTCCATGGGAGCTGTGGAGGATTTGGTTGATCGACAATGTTGTTTTTCCCATGTGTCCAGAACCCCCTTCAGTACCTTCATTCTTCCCTGCACCCCAGCATCCTCGTCAGGGTCCCTGTACTCAGCCTGACCTGCAAGCCTGCTCAGATGCATGCTTCTGCTAGAACCCCTGAGGGGGAACCAATATCTGGTTCCTGCCAGAAAGCACCTCCCAGAATCAGCAATAGAGTTAGGGCCCAGTGGCTGCACATGTGGTTGATCCCCATGTGAGGCAGACCTGGAAAGATCCCCTCTTCAATTCCAGCACTTCCACTTGATCCTGTAGCTCTTCTAGTGAGTGTTTTGTTCTTCCTTCTAAGGACTGAGGTTTCAACATTTTGGACTACCTTTTTTTTTTTGAGCTTTCTAAGGTCTGGGAATTGTTTCTTTGTTATTTAGAGATTTTTGTAGCTAGTATCCAATTATAAGTGATGGCATACAATGTGTGTTCTTTTATGACTAGGTTACCTCACTCAGGATCATATTCTCTAGTTCCATCCATTTACTTAGGAATTTTGTAGGGTCATTGATTTTACTAGCTGATTAGTACTTCATTGTGTAAATATACCACAATTTCTGTATCCATTCCTCTGTTGAAGGACATCTGGGTTCTTTCCAACTACTGGCTATTATAAACAGGGCTGCTATGAGCATAGTGGAGCTTATGTCCTGATTATATATTGGAACATATTTGGGGTATATGCCCAGGAGTGGAATAGTTAGGTTTTCAGGTACTACTATATCCAGCTTTCTGAGGAACTGCCAGACTGATTTCCAGAGTGGTTGTACCAGCTTATAACCCACCAACAGTGAAGAAGTGTTCCTCTTTCTCCACATCTTCACCATCATCTGCTGTAATCTGAGTATTCGATCTTAGGTATTCTGACTGGTGTGAGGTAGAATCTCAAGGTTGTTTAGACTTGCATTTCCCTGATGACTAGGGATGTTGAGCATTTCTTTATGTGCTTCACTGCTGTTCGATATTTCTCAGTTGAGAATTCTTTATTCAAATCGTACCCCATATTTAACAGGATTGTTTGATTCTGTGGAGTCTAATTTCTTAAGTTCTTTGTATATATTAGTTATTAGTCCTCTATCAGATGTGGAATTGGTAAAAATCCTTTTTCAGTCTGTTGGCTGTCCTTTTGTTTTCTTGACAGTATCCTTAGACAGAAACTTTGCAATTTCAGGAGGTACCATTTATCAATTTTTGATTTTAGAGCATAGGCCAGTGGTGCTTGTTTCACAAAATTTCCCCTGTGCCTATGTGTTCTAAGTTGTTTCCCACTTTCTATTCTAATACTTTCAGTGTACATGATTTTATGTAGATGTTTCAGATCCACTAGGACTTGAGCTGTGTACAAGGAGATAAGAAAGGGTTAATTTGCATTATTTGGCATGCTGACTGCCAGTTGAACCAACACCATTTATTGAAGAGGCTGTTCTTTCTCCATTGAATGTTTTTAGCTTCTTTGTCAAAGATCAAGTGATCACAGACATGATGGTTCTTTTCTGGGTCTTCAATTCTGTTCCATTGATTTACCCGCCTATGTCTGTAAAAATACCATCTGGTTTTCATCACAATTACTTTTAATATAGCTTGAGGTCAGGGATGGTGATTTCTGGAGATTATTTTTGTTGTTGAGAATAGATTTTGCTATCCTAGGTTTTTTTTTTTTTTTTTTTTTTGTTATTCTAGATGAATTTGCAAATTGCTCTTTCCAACTAAGAAGAATTGAGTTGGAATTTTGATGGGGATTGCATTGAATCTGTAGATTTCTTGTTAAGATGGCCACTTTTATCAACTTGATTCTTTCAATCTATGAGCATGGGATATCTGTCCATCTTCTGAGATCTTCTTCAGTTTCCTTCTGCAGAGATTTGAAGTTCTTGTCATATACATAATGTACTTGCTTAGTTAGGGTCGCTCCAAGGTATTTCATATTGTTTGTGACTATTGTGAATGGTATATTTTTCCTAATTTGTTTCTCAGCATGATTATTCTTTGAGTAGAGTAAGGCTTCTGATATGTTTGAGTTAATGTTATAACCAGCCACTTTGCTGAAATTGTTTACCAGCTGTAGCACTTATCTGGTAGAATTTTGGGGGTCACATAAGTATACTATCATATCATCAGCAAATAGTGATATTTTGACTTTTCCCTTTCTGATCTGTATCCATTTTACTTCCTTTGTTGTGTAATTGCACTGACCAGGACTTCCAGTGCTATATTACATTGTTAGAAGGAGAGTGTACAGCCATGTCTAGTCCCTGATTTTAGTGGGATTGCTTCAAGTTTCTCACCATTAAGTTTGATGTTGGCTACTGGTTTGCTATATATTGCTTTTATTATGTTTCGGTATGGGCCTTGGATTCCTGTTCTTTCCAAAACTTTTAACATGAAGGGGTGTTGAATTTTGTTGAATGCTTTCTCAGCATCTAGTGAGATGACCATGTGTGTGTGGTCTTTTTTTTTTTTTTTTTTTTGAGTTTGTTTATATGGTGGATTACATTGATGGATTTCTGTATATTGAACCACCATCCCTGCATCCCTGGGATGAAACCTACTTGATCATGGCAAATGATTCATTTTATGTGTTCTTGGATTCAGTTTTCAAGAACTTTATTGAGTATTTTTAAATCAATGTTTATCAGGGAAATTTGTCTGAAGTTCTTTTTCTTTGTAAGGTCTTTGTATGGTTTAAGAATGAGGATACTTGTGGCTTTGAGGAGTGAGGCAGGTAGTATTCTTTTTGTTTCTATTTTGTGGAATGATTTGAAGAGTATTGGTATTAAATTTTCTATGAAAGTATGATGGATTTCTGTACTGAACCCATCTGGTCCAATGCTTTTTTGGTTTGGGAGGCTTTTGATGACTGGCTCTATTTCTTTAAGTGTTAAGGGATGGTTTAGTTGGGTTATCTGGTCCTAATTTAACCTTGGTACCTGTAATTTGTCTAGAAATTTGTCCATTTCCTCTAGATTTTCTTTTTTTGTTGTGTATAAGCTTTTGTAGTAATATCTGATGATTTTTTGAATTTCCTCAGTTTCTGTTGCTATGTTTCCCTTTTTGTTTCTGATTTTTCTTAGTTTGGATACTCTCCTGTGCCCTCTAGTTAGTCTGGCTAAAGATTTATCATTTGTTGATTATATCAAAGAATCAACTCTTTGTTTTGTTGAATCTTTGTATAGTTATTTTTGTTGTTTCTACTTGGTTGCTTTCTGCTATGAGTTTGATTATTTCCTGCTGTCTACTCCTCTTTGGTATATCTGCTTCCTTTTGTTCTAGAGCTTTCCTTTGTGCTGTCAAGGTGCTAGTGTATGTTCTCTCCATTTTCTTTTTGGAGGCACTCAGAGCTATGAGTTTCCCTCTCAGTACTGTTTTCATTGAATCTTATAAGTTTGGGTATGTTGTGCTTTCATTTTCATTAAATTCTAAAATAGCCTTTATTTCTTTATATATTTCTTTCTTGACCATGTTATGATTGAGTAGACTATATTTCAGCTTTCATGGTTATGTGGGAATTTTTGTTGTCTTTGTTGTTATTAAAGACAAGCTGTAGTCCATGGTGATCTGATAGGATGCATGGGAGTATTTAAATCTTTTTATATCTGTTGAGGCTTGTTTTGTGACTGACTATAAGGTCAATTTTAGAGAAGATATTATGTGGCGCTGAGAAGAAGGTATATGCTCTTGTTGTAGGATAAAATGTTCTGTAGATGTCTGTTAATTTTAATTGGTTCATAACCTCTGCTACTCTTTCAGTGTCTCTGTTAAGTTTTTGCTTCCATTGATGAGAAGAGGTGTTGAAGTCTCCGACTAGTATTGTGTGTGGCACAATATATGTTTTGAGATTTAGTAGAGTTTCTCTTATAAATGTGGGTGCCCTTGTATTTGGAGCATAGATATTCAGGAGTAAGAATTTATCTTGATATATTTTCTCCTGTGATGAGTATAAAGTGCCCTTCATTTTTGATTTGACAAATTTTGGAGGAAGATCTATTTTATTTGATACTAGAATGGCTACTCCAGCTTGTTTCTTGGGACCATTTGCTTGTAAGCTTTTTTCCCCAACCTTTTACTCTGAGGTAGTGTTTGTCTTTGTCTATAAGATGAGTTTCCGGTATGCAGCAAAATGCTATATTCTGTTTATAATATTGCATGATTATTTTCTTGCTTTTCCTAGGCTTTAGTTTCCCTCTTTGCATTGGATTTTCCATTTCTTATTCTTTGTAGTGCTGGATTTGTGGTCATATATTGTGTAAATTTACTTTTGTCCTGGAAAATCTTTCTCCATCTATGGTAATTGAATGCTTTGCTGGATATAACTTGGACTGTCATTTGTGTTTTCTTAGAGTCTATATGATGTCTGTCCAGGATCTTCTAGCTTTCATAGTCTCTTTTGAAAAGACTGGTGTAATTCTTATTGGTCTGTCTTTATATGTTACTTGTCCTTTTGCTCTTACTGCTTTTAGTATTCTTTCTTTGTTTTGAACATCTGTTTTTTTTTTACTCTCATGAGTCAGAAAGAATTTCTTTTCTGTTCCAATCTATTTGGAGTTCTGTAGGCTTCTTGTATGTTCATAGTCATCTCATTTTAAGGGTAGAGAAATTTTTCTATGATTTTGTTTAAGATATTTACTGTCAGTACGTGGACCAAACGCTCAGGCCCTTTGCCACCTGGAACAGCAAAGATCCTGGTGAGATTGCATTGTGAATAACCGAAGTGCAGAGAGGGCTAGGCAGAGCTCGCAGAAAACCTGCACTGGTAGCCCAAAGTAAGCACCAAGCTTCTGGAAGAGGGACTCAGGATCCACCCAGGAAGCCTGTGCTTGTAGACTAATCAAATAGGCCCAAAGTAAGGCACAGGCCATTGCCAGTGGGACCTCAGTCTACCCTGGAAAGGCAGTAATTGAAGTTCAGCTTTACAAGCCCTCATACCAGAGGGGAGCCTGGCACATAGGCCCAGAGGAATCAGGCCAGGAATTCTCAGACAGGAGAAAGTACTATGCTATCTAGAAAAGGGCACATTTTGGCCTACAGAAAGAGCCAGGTCCCTGCCTGTAGTACTCAAGACCTGTGGGCAGAGGGCTGAACTCTCAGAACAGCCTCAAAAAAAAACTACCACACCTGAACCCACAAAGACAGAGCTGAGTCACTGCTACCAGTGATGATGGAGATCTTCGAGAAGCACATGAATAACACCTTTAAACAAGCATAGAAAGACACACATAAACAAATAGAAGCTTTTAAAGAAGAAACATGAAAATCACTTAAAGAACTCAAAGAACTACAAGAAAACACAACCAAAGAGATGAAAGAATTGAAAATGGACATAGAACCAATAAATAAAACATAAAAAGAGACAACCTTAGAGATGGAAAACATAAAAAAGAAATTAAGAATCACAGGTACAGGAGCCTGGCCTACCTGCCAGGCAGAACGGCGGCTCATAGAGGCTGAGCAACTGGTGAGTGGAAGGCCAAGACTGCAGGGGAGCAGAGAGATCTCTGTGGAGTGCACACGGAAATTGCACACCTTAACTTGCCCTGCCCCGCCCTGCCCGATCCAGCGATTGGGAACAGAAAATTAGAACATCTGTTTCCACCCGGAGGCGACTTCCGGACACAGAGCGGAGCCTGGCCTACCTGCCACCCAGATCGGCGGCTCATAGAGGCTGAGCAACTGCGATTGGGAACAGAAAATTAGAACTTCTGTTTCCGCCCGGAGGCGACTTCCAGACGCAGAGCGGAGCCTGGCCTACCTGCCACCCGGATTGGCGGCTCATAGAGGCTGAGCAACTGGTGAGTGGGAGACCAAAACTGCAGGGGTGTAGAGAAATCTCTGCGGAGTGCACACAGAAAGTGCACACCATAACTTACCCTGTCCCGCCTTGCCCGATCCAGCGATTGAGAACAGAAAATAAGAACTTCTGTTTCCACCCGGAGGCGACTTCCTGTGGAGAGCAGGGCAGAGCCTGGCCTACCTGCCACGCGGAACGGAGGCTCATAGAGGCTGAGCAACTGTGATTGGGAACAGAAAATTTGAACTTCTGTTTCCACCCGGAGGCGACTTCCGGACGCAGAGCAGAGCCTGGCCTACCTGACACCGGGATTGGCGGCTCATAGAGGCTGAGCAACTGTGATTGGGAACAGAAAATTAGATCTTCTGTTTACACCTGGAGGCGACTTCCGGACGCAGAGCAGAGCCTGGCCTACCTGCCACCCGGATCGGCAGCACATAGAGGCTGAGCAACTGCAATTGGGAACAGAAAATTAGAACTTCTGTTTCTGCCCGGAGGTGACTTCAGGAAGCAGAGCAGAGCCTGGCCCATCTACCACCCAGAACGGAGGCTCATAGAGGCTGAGCAACTGGTGGGTGAAAGACCTGGGCTGCAGGGGAGCAGAAAGATCTCTGTGGAGTACACACGGAAAGTGCACCCCCTGCCTTGCCCTGCCCTGCCGTGCCTGATCCAGCGAACAGGAACAGAACATTGGAACTTCTGCTCACACATGACGACTCTGGGGCATAAAACAGGGCTCGACCCATCTGACACCTCAACCAGTGGAGAACCAGGGACACAGACCAGATACAAGGGAAAGGTAAGAACATATCTCTGACAACAAAATGGCAAGAGAAAAGAGAAAGAGTATATCCCAAGAAAACCAAGACAATCTAGCAACACCAGAGCCCAGCTCTCCCATAACAGCAAACATTGGAACTCCAAACACTCCAGAACAAGAAGACACAGACCTGAAATCATGCCTCAAGACGCTGATAGAGTTACTTAAACAAGAAAGGGAGGAAAAGCAAAAAGATTCAGAAGCTTTTAAAGAAGAAACAAGAAAAACACTCAAAGAACTCAAAGAATGAGAGGAAAACAGAACCAAAGAAATAAAGGAATAAAAGAGGGAAATTAAAACAGAGATTGACACAATAAAGAAAACACTAAAAGAGATAAGCCTAGAGTCAGAACACCAAAAAAAGAAATCAGGAGTCACAGAAGCAAGCATTTCCAATAGATTACAAGAGATCGAAGAGAGAACCTCGGGGGCAGAAGAAAACAGTGCAAACATAGACAAAACAGCCAGAGAAGATGCAAAAAACAAAAAGCTCCTAACCCAAAATGTCCAAGAAATCCAAGACACAATGAGAAGACCGAACCTAAGGATAATAGGAATAGAAGAGGGAGAAGAGTATCAACTAAGGGGCACAGTAAATATCTTCAACAAAATCATAGAAGAAAACTTCCCTACCCTCAAGAATGAGATGACCACGAGAATAAAAGAAGCCTTCAGAACTCCAAATAGGTTGGACCAGAAAAGAAATACTTCCCGACACATAATAGTAAAAACATCAAGCGCCCAAAGTAAAGAAAGAATACTAAAAGCAGTAAGGGAAAAAGGTCAAGTAACATATGAAGGCAGACCAATCAGACTCACACCCGATTTCTCAACAGAGACTATGAAAGCTAGAAGAGCCTGGACAGACATCATGCACTCCTTAAGAGAGCACAAGTACCAGCCCAAGCTGCTATACCCAGCAAAACTATCAATCAACATCGATGGAGAGACAAAGATATTTCAAGACAAATCAAAATTCACACAATATCTGACCACAAACCCAGCACTACAACGAATTATAGGTGGAAAACCCAATACAATGAGGGAAAATACAGACTAGTAAGAACAAGAAAACTCCTAAACAAGAAAACTAAAAGAAGAAAAAACACAGACACAACTCAACCCAAAAAAGCAATAATGGCAGGAAACAGAAACAACTATTCCTTGATATCTATTAACATAAATGGTCTCAACTCCTCGATAAAGAGACATAGACTATCAGACTGGATACATAAACAAAATCCAGCCTTTTGCTGCATACAGGAAACTCATCTCAGAGACAAAGACAGACACTATCTCAGAGTAAAAGGGTGGGAAAAAAACTTCCAAGCAAACAGCTCCAAGAAGCAAGCTGGAGTGGCTATTCTAATATCGAATAAAGTAAATTTCCAACCAAAAGTTATCAAAAAAGATAAGGAAGGACACTTTTTACTCATCACCGGGGAAATCTGTCAGGAGGAACTCTCAATCCTTAACATATATGCTCCAAATAAAAAAATCACCCACATTCATAAAAGAAACCATACTAAAGATCAAAAAATACATTTCACCCCACACAATATTAGTGGGAGACTTTAATACCCCACTCTCACCAATGGACAGATCAGGGAAACAGAAACTGAACAAGGACACTGCAAAACTAGCAGAGACTTTGAACCAACTAGAATTAATAGATATATACAGAACAGACTATCCCAAAGTAAAAGAATACACCTTCTTCTCACCACCCCATGGCACCTTCTTGAAAATTGACCACATAATTGGACACAAAACGAGCTTCTATCGATATAAGAAGATTGAAATACTCCCATGCATCCTCTCAGATCACCATGGTCTACGGCTGGTCTTTAACAACAACAAAGACAACAAAAAGCCCACATACACATGGAAACTAAACAATGCTCTGTTAAAGGATAGCAGGGTCAAAGAAGAAATAAAGAAAGAAATTAAAGATTTTCTAGAATTCAACGAAAATGAAAACACAACATACCCAAACCTATGGGATGCAATAAAAGCAGTATTGAGAGGAAAACTCATAGCCCTAAGTGCTTCCACAAAGAAACTGGAGAGAACTCACATCAGCAACTTGACAGCACAGCTAAAAGCCCTTGAACAAAAGAAAGCAGATACACCCAAAAAGAGTAGACAGCAAGAAATAATCAAAATTAGGGCAGAAATAGACCAAATAGAAACAAAAAGAACCATTGAAAAAATCAACAAAACCAAGAGTTGGTTCTTTGAGAAAATCAACAAGATTGATAAACCCCTAGCCAGACTAACTAGAGGGCAAAGAGGGAGTATCCATATTAACAAAATCAGAAAGGAAAATGGGGACATAACAACTGAAACTGAGGAAATTCAAGAAACCATCAGATCCTACTACAAAAACTTATACTCCACAAAATTGGAAAATCTAGATGAAATGGATGAATTCCTAGACAGATACAAGGTCCCAAAGTTAAACCAGGACCAAGTAAACCATCTAAATAACCCCATAACACCTAAAGAAATAGAAGAAGTCATCAAAAGCCTCCCAACCAATAAAAGCCCAAGTCCAGAAGGGTTCAGTGCAGAATTTTATCAGACTTTTATTGGGCATATAACACCAATACTCGCCAAAATATTCCAAAAGATAGAATCAGATGGAATATTACCCAACTCATTTTTTGAGGCGACAATAACCCTAGTACCTAAACCACACAAAGACCTACAAGTAAAGAGAACTTCAGACCAATCTCACTTATGAACATTGATGCAAAAATACTCAACAAAATCCTTGCAAACCGAATCCAAGAACACATCAAAACCATCATTCATCATGACCAAGTAGGCTTCAATCCTGGGATGCAGGGATGGTTTAACATAAGGAAATCCATCAACGTAATCCACCATATAAACAAACTCAAAGACCAAAATCACATGGTCATCTTACTAGACGCTGAGAAAGCACTCGACAAAAATCTAACACCCCTTCATGTTAAAAGTCCTAGAAACAACAGGAATCCAAGGCCCATACTTAAACATAATAAAAGCAATATACAGCAAACCAACAGCCAACATCAAACTTAATGGTGAGAAACTTGAAGCAATCCCACTAAAATCAGGGACTCGACAAGGCTGCCCACTCTCCCCCTACCTATTCAACATAGTACTGGAAGTCCTGGCCGGAACAATTAGATAGCAAAAGGAGATCAAGGGGATACAAATCAGAAAGGAAGAGATAAAAAAATCACTCTTTGCCAATGACATGATAGTGTACTTGAGTGACCCCAAAAATTCCACCAGAGAACTCCTACAGCTTATAAACAAGTTCAGCAAAGTGGCTAAATACAAAATTAACTCAAACAAATCAGTAGCCTTCCTGTACTCAAAGGACAAACATGTGGAGAAAGAAATTATGGAAAACATACCCTTCACAATCTTTACAAAAACTATGAAATACCTTGGTGTGACTCTAACTAAGCAAGTGAAGGACCTGTATGACAAGAACTTCAAACCTCTAAAGAAAGAAATTGAGGAGGATCTCAGAAAATGGAAAGATCTCCCATGCTCATGGATTGGAAGAATCAACATCTTAAAAATGGCCATCCTACCAAAGGCAATCTACAGATTCAATGCAATCCCCATCAAAATTCCAACCCAGTTCTTTATGGAATTGGAAATATTAATGTGCAATTTCATATGGAATAACAAAAGACCTAGAATAGCGAAATCCATCCTCAACAACAAAAAAACATCTGCAGGAATCACTATCCCTGACCTCAAACTATAATACAAGGCAATTGTGCTGAAAACTGCACGGTACTGGTACAGAAATAGGCATGTGGATCAATGGAATAGAATAGAAGATCCAGAAATGAGCCCTCATGTATATGGTCACCTGATTTTTGACAAAGGAGTAGTAAACATTCAATGGAAAAAGGACAGCCTATTCAACAAATGGTGCTGGTCCAACTGGCATTCAGCATGCAAAAGAATGAAAATAGACCCGTTCTTATCTCCTTGTACAAAGCTCAAGTGTAAGTGGATCAAAGATCTCCACATTAAACCAGATACACTGAAACTATTAGATGAGAAAGCAGGGAAAACCTTAGAACACATAGGTACAGGAGAAAATTTCCTGAACAAAACACCAATGGCTCAAGCTCTAAGGTCAAAGATTAACAAATGGGACTTAATGAGATTGCAAAGTTTCTGTAAGGCTAAAGACATCGTCAAGAAAACAAAACGGCAACCAACAGAATGGGAAAAGATCTTTACCAACACCACATCAGATAGAGGCCTAATATCCAAGGTGTACAAGGAACTCAAAAACCTAGACACCAGAGAATCAAATAACCCTATTAAAAAATGGGGTACAGAGCTAAATAAAACGTTTTCAGTTGAGGAACACCGAATGGCCGAGAGGAAGTGCTGGACATCCTTAGCCATCAGGGAAATGCAAATCAAAACAACCCTGAGATTCCACCTCACACCAGTCAGATTGGCCAAGATCCAAAACTCAGATGACAGCAGATGCTGGCGAGGCTGCGGAGAAAGAGGAACACTTCTCCACTGTTGGTGGGGTTGCAAGCTAATACAACCACTCTGGAAATCTGTTTGGTGATACCTCAGAAAATTGGATATAGTACTACCTGAAGACTCAGCTATTCCACTTCTGGGCATATACCCCAGAGACACTTTAATACACGACAAAGATATATGCACCACCATGTTCATAGCGGCTCTATTTATAATAGCCAGAAGCTGGAAGGAACCCAGATGTCCTTCAGAAGATGAATGGATACAAAAATTGTGGTACATATACACAATGGAATACTACTCAGCCACCAGAAACAATGACTTAACCAAATTCTTAAGAAAATGGCTGCATCTAGAGAATATCATCCTGAGTGAGATAACCATTCACAAAAGAACAGACATAATATGCAGTCACTGATAGTGGGATGCTAACCCCAGAGGCTTGCACTCCCCCAGAAACAACTCACAGACTGTATGAAGTCCAAGAAATAAAGAAAACAAAAAAAATATACATATATTTACAAAAGAAGAACACTTTGACTATTTCCATGTTGCGTTTTGTTTTGCATGTACTTTATGCTTATTGTAACTATTAGGTTTTCAATGCATACTGTCAAGCCATTTAAAAAAATCAAGTACTGACTAAAAAAATATATTCACATGGTTTTATGTAAAAATTATTTTAATGTCTGAAAAAACAGTACTGACAAAAATGTATAATTTTAAGCAAAAAATGTTTAAAATCTGTACATTTATCTTTGTTTTGTAAAATAAAGTCGTTTAAAAAAAATAAAACTGCAGGGACAAAAATAGAGATAAGACTAAGGAAAAGGAGGTCCAGTGACTGGCCCAAATTGGGACCCATCTCAAGAGAGTCTTTAGGCCTGACATTATTATTGATGCTATGGTGTAATTAGAGACAAAGGCTATCATGGCTGCCCTCTGAGAGGCCCAACAAGCAACTTACTGAAAAAGATGCATATACACCAAACCAATGAACCGAAATCGGGGATCCCTGGGATTGAACTAGGGAAAAGCTAGAAGAAGTTGGGGAGGAAGGCAACTCCACAAGAAGACCAGCAGTCTCAATAAACCTGGACCCCCAAGATTTCTCAGATACTGAACCACTAAGCAGGAGGCAGCATACACTAGCTGGTCCAAGGCTCCTGACAAATATACAGCAAAGGACAGCCTTGTCTGGCTTCAGTAAAAAAAAAGATAAACCTAACCCTTGAGAGACATGAGGCCCCAAGGTATAAAGAGGCTTGGCTGGGTGTGTGGGATGTGTGTACAGGAATGGGGGCATCCTCCTGGAGTTGGGAGAGGAGGAATGGGATGAGAAACTGTTGGAGGATAGAAGGGAAGAGGGATAACAACTGGAAAGTAAAAAATGATTAAAGATAAAAAGAGTTTTTTTAAAAAAAGAATCACAGGTACAAACACCACCAACAGACTACAAGAGATGGAAAAGAGAATCTCAGGGGCCGAAGTCAACATAGAAAACATAGACGCAAAAACCAAAAAAGCTATCAACCCAAAAGGTACAGGAGATTCAGGACACACTGAGAAGACCAAACCTAAGGATAATAGGAATAGAAGAGAACAAGGAATATCAACTAAAAGGCACAGTAAATATCTTCAACAAAACCATAGGTGGTAATTTCCCTACTCTTAAGAAGGAAATGACCATGAGCACAAAAGAAGCCTACAGAACAGCAAACAGATTGCACCAGAAAAGAAATTCTTCCCAACACATAATAATCTAAACAAAAACTGTTCAAAAGAAAGAATACTAAATGCAGTAAGGGAAAAAGGTCATGTAACATATAAAGGCAGGCCAATCAGAATTACAGCCAACTTCTCAACAGAGACTAGAAAAGGTAGAAGATCCTGGACAGGCACCATACAGACAATAAGCAAAAACAAATGTCAGCCGAGGTTACTATATCCAGCAAAACTCTCAATCACCATAGATGGAGAGACCAAGATATTATAGAACAAACTAAATTTACATAATATCTGAATACAAATCCAGCCCAACAAAGAATAATTGATGAAAAACCCAATACAAAAAGGAAAACTACATTGAAGAAAATAATCTTGCAAAAAAAAAAAAAAAAAAAAAACAAAAACAAAAAAACAAAAAACAAAAAAAAAAAAAAAAACAAAAGAAGAAAGAAACAAAAACATAGTTCTACCTTTAAAAGCAAAATTTGCAGGAAACAGAAATCACTATTTCTTAAGATTTGTTAACATAAATGGACTCAACTTACCAATAAAGAGATATAGACTATCAAACTGGATACATAAACAGAATCCAGCATTTTGCTGCATACAGGAAACTCATCTCAGAGACAAAGACACACAATACCTCAGAGAAAAAGGCTTGAAATATACCTTCCAAGAAAATGGCCCCAAAAACATGCTGGAGTAGCCATTCTCATATCGAATAAAGTAGATTTTTAAGCAAAAGTTGTCAAAAAAGATATTAAAGAACACTTTTTACTCATTACAGGGAAAATTTTTCAGGAGGAACTCACAATCCTTAACATATATACTCCAAATACAAGAGCACCCATATTCATAAAAGAAACCCTACTATAGCTCAAAAAATACAATGTACCACACACAATAATAGCGGGAGACTTCAACATTCCTCTCTCATCTATGGACAGATCATGGAAGGAGAAAATGAACAAGAATGCAGTGAAGCTAGCAGAGGTTATGAACCAATTGGATTTAACAGACATCTACAGAACATTTCACCCTAAAACAAAATAATACCACTTCTTCTCAGCTGCTCAGGGCACCTTCTCCAAAACTGGCCAATAGTTTGTCACTAAATAAGCCTCAAAAGATATACGAAGATTGAAATACTCCCATTCATTGTATCAGATCACAGTAGACTAAGGCTGGTCGCAAATAAAAACAAAAACAAGAAAAAGTTTATATACACATGGAAGCTGAACAATGCTCTACTCAAGAATAGTATGGTCAAAGAAGAAATAAATAATGAAACTACGGATTTTCTAGAATTTATTGAAAATGAAAGCATAACATACTCAAACCCATGGGATGCAATGAAAGCGGTACTAAGAGAAAAACTCATAGCTCTGGGTGTAACCAAAAAGAAACTGGAGAGGGCATAAACTAGCAAATTGACAGCATAATTGTAAGCTCTAGAACAAAAATAAGTAGATACAACCAAGAGAAGTAGACAGAGAACAAGAAATATTTAAACTCAAAGCAGAAATTAACCAAGTAAAAACAAAAAGAACCATTAAAAGAGTCAACAAAACCAAGAACTGGTTCTTTGAGAAAATTAACAAGATTGATAAACCCTTAGCTAGACTACCTAGAGGGCAAAGAGAGATTATCCAATTTAACAAAATCAGAAAGGAAATTGGAGACACAAGAACTGAAACTGAGGAAATTCAAAAAATCATCAGATCCTACTACAAAAACCTATACTCAACAAAACTGGAATATCTGGAATAAATTCATAAATTCCTAGACAGATAACAGATACCAAAGTTAAACTAGGACCAGGTAAACCTTCTAAATAATCCCATAACACTTAAAGAAATAGAAGCAGTCATCAAAATCCTCCCAACCAAAAAAGACCCAGGACCAGAATTCTATCAGACATTTATTGACAACCTAATACCTACACTCTCCAAAATATTCCACAAAATAGTGTCATATGAAACACTACCTAACTCATTCTTTGAAACCACAATTATCCTCCTTCCTAAATCACACAAAGATCCTACAAGAAAAGAGAACATCAGAACAACCTCCCTTATGAACATTGATGCAAAGATACTCAACAAAATCCTTGCAAACAGAATCTAAAAAAATATCAAAAAGATCATTCACCATGATCAAGTAGGCTTCATCCCTGGGATGCAGGGATGGTTTAATATATAGAAATCTATCAACGTAAATCACCATATAAACCAACTCATAGAAAAAAAACTACATGGTCATCTCACTAGATGCTGAGGAAGCATTTGACAAAATTCACCATCCCTTCATGTTAAAAGTCTTGTAAAAACAAGAATCCAAGTTCCATACCTAAACATAATAAAAGCAATATACAGCAAACCAACATCAAACTTAATGGTGAGAAACGTGACGCAATCCCACTAAAATCAGAGACTAGACAAGGCTGCTCACTGCCCCCCCTGCGTATTCAGTATAATACTGGAAACCCTGGGTTTAGCAATTTGCCAGCAAAAGGAAATCAAAGGAATACAAATCAGAAAGGGAGAAGTAAAAATATCAGTATTTGCAGATGAAATGATAGTATATTTAAGTGACTTCAAAATTTTCACCAGAGAACTTTTACAGTCGATAAACAACTTCAGCAAAGTGGCTGGATATAAAATTAACTCAAACAAATCAGTACCCTTCCTCTACTCAAAAGATAAACATGCTGAGAAAGAAATTAGGGAAAAGATACCCTTCACAATATTTATGAACGATATGAAATAACTTTCTGTGACTCTAACTAAGCAAGTAAAAGGCCTGTATTATAAGAACTTCAAATCCCTGAAGAAGAAAATTGAAGAAAATTTCAGAAGATTAAAATATCTCCCATGCTCATGGATTAGAAGGATAACATTGTAAAAATGACCATCTTACCAAAAGCAATGTGCATATTCAATGCAATCCCCATCAAAATTCCAACTCAATTCTTCATAGAGCTGGAAAGAGTTCTGTGCAAATTCACCTGAAATAACAAAAAACCTAGAATAGGGAAATCCATCTGCAACATCAAGAAAACATCTGCAGAAGTCACCATCCCTGACCTAAAGCTATGTCACAAGGTAACTGTGTAAAAAAACCATGTTACTGGTACAGAGATAGGCAGGTTGATCAATAGAACAGAATAGAAGATCCAGAAATGAACCCTCACGCATATGGTTACCTGATTTTTGACAAAGGAGCTGTAAACATTCAATGGAAAAAGGAAAGCCTTTTCAACAAATGGTGTTGGCTCAACTGGCACTCAGCATGCAGAAGAATGAAAATAGACCCTTTCTTATCTCCTTGTATAAGGCTCAAGTGCAAGTGAATCAAAGATCGTCACATTAAACCAGATACACTGAAACTATTAGATGAGAAAGTAGGGAAAACCTTAGAACACATAGACAAAGGGGAAAATTTCCTGAACAGAACACCAATGGCCTGTGCTCTAACACCAAATATTGAGAAATGGGCCTTAACCAGATTTCAAAGTTTCTGTAAGGCTAAGGACAATGTCAAAAAAACAAAATGGCAGCCAACATATTGGGAAAAGATCTTTACCAACCCCACATCTGATAGAGGTCTAATATCCAATATATACAAAGAACTTAAGAAGTTAGACAATAGAGAATTAAACAATCCTATGAAAAAATGGGGTTCAGAGCTAAACAAAAAATACTCAATTGAATATCGAATGTCTGAGAAGCATCTAAGGAAGTGCTAGACATCCTTAGTCATCAGGGAAATGCAAATCAAAACAACCCTGAGATTCTACCTCCCATCTGTCAGAATGGCTAAGATCAAAAACTCAGATGACAGCTGATGGTGGAGAAGATGCAGAGAAGGAGGAACATTCCTCCACTTTTGGTGGGGTTTTAAACTGGTACAACCACTCTGGAAATCTGTCTGGCGGTTCCTCTGAAAATTAGACATGCCCCAACATACAATATAGACACATGCCACACAATGTTCATAGCAGCCCTATTTGTAATAGCCAGAAGCTGTAAAGCACCCAGATGTTCTTCAGTAGATGAATGGATACAAAAATTGTGGCATATTTACACAACAGAGTACTACTCAGCCATCAGAAACAATGACTTTATGAAATTCCTAGGAAAATGGATGAATCTAGAGAATATCATCCTGTGTGAAGTAACCCAGTCCCAAAAGAATAGACATAAAATGTAGTCACTGATAATTGGATACTAACCCCAGAAAGCTCTGAACACCCCAGAAACAACTCATAGGCCATATGAAGCTCAAGAAAAACTAAGGCTAAAAGTGAAAGCCTCAAGTCCTTCTTAGGAAAAAAAAATAAGTGTATAGCTCCCTCTCAGAGTGTGGTACATCTGGACCTTAAATCATTAATAATTCAAGAACTAAGAATATAGCCTTGTGGCTATTTTTGGTATTCTAAAATCATTATGTTTAATCTATACACACCAAGAAAACTCTGACTTTTTCCATGTTACATTCTGTTCTCCATGTACTTTGTGCTTATATGGTAACTAGTGTCATTTCGATGCATATTATCAAACCTCTGAAAGAATCAAATACTGCCAAAAATATATTCATATATTTTTATGCCAAGATGCTTTTAAAACTCTGTACAGGTTTATTTATTATTTTTAAATAAAGTTGTAAGAAAAAAAGATGTTTGCTGTCCCTTTTAGTTGGTATTTTTTTCCTCTCTTCTACAGCCATTGTCCTTAGGTTTGGATTTCTCATTGTGTCCTGGATCTCTGGGACATTTTAGGTCAGGGCCTTTTTGGTTTTTGCATTTTCTCCGTCTGTTGTTTCTATGTTATTTTTATCTTGTCTTCTGCTCCTGACATTTTTTTATTTCTTGTAGTCTGTTGGTGATGCTTTCATCTATGACTCCTGATTTCCTTCTTAGGTTTTCTATCTCCAATGTTGTCTCTTTTTATGATTTTTATGATTTCTTCCTTGTTTCTATTTCCATTTTTACTTCCTCCACCTGTTTGTTTGTTTTTTCTAAAGTTCTTTGAGTGATTTCTCCTCGTTTTCCTGTAATTGTTTAAGGGAGTTGTCATTCATGTGTTTCTCGAGGATCTCCATCATCATCATGAAGTATGACTTTAAGTCTAAATCTTGTTTTCTGGTGTTTGGAGAAATCTACTACTTGCTGTGGTGAGAGAAAGAGGTTCTGATGTTGCCAGGTTGTCTTGGTTTCCATTGCTTAGGTTCTTTTGCTTTCCACTTGCCATTTTGCTATCTGTGATTATAGGTGATCTTTTTGTCTCTGACTGGAGCTTTTCTATCCTGTGGTTCTGAAGGCCCATGTACTCAGGAAGAAGATTGCTCCTGGGGTTTGCAGGCAGGCAATGAGTTCTGATGGCCATGACTTGGTTCTGACACTGTGGACTCAGGTTTTTGCATGATTTTCAGGCTCCTCTGGGTGCTCAGCTGTCTGTGTTCATGCTCTGAGTCCTGCTGGAGGTCACACAGCCCACTCCCTGGGCCGGAAAAAAGCCTCTTAATCTTTTTATTTTTCTGAATTCTAAATTTTAGCAATAATCTTTGAGTAGTTAAGGTGCCCAGTCATCACTGAAAAAATCAGAACTCCAATTATTACATATTTCCTACATCTGGGCTTTGGTTCTGACCTATAAGTCGAATTAAGTAAAATACTTGGGCACTATTTACTATTTGAATAGAATTTTGACTTCACACCAACTGGATTACTGAACCATCAAGGTGCAACCATGAATAAATATATGAATAAAAGAAATATATAACTCTATATGACTCAATAATCTCTAGTTGGAAAATGGAGATTAGAATTAGCTGTTTCTTTCACAGGACCTGCATTATTCTTAGAGAATTCCCTGTAAGAAAAATAAAATACCGTTTTAAATTTATTTCCTATAGCTATTAAACCCCTTGGCATTTCTAAAGTTATTAGTATCATTAGTATGCTAATGAAATAATTTGGCTGAGACAATCTTCTCAGTCTCATTTAAGAGGCCAGACTCCAGATCAATCATGTCATATTTACAGTGTTGAAATTTTCATGTCATCCCTAACCCAGGGAATTGAATCTAGCAGCGAGTATCCAATGATTTAATCATGCATACCTACTAAGGAAAACTTCATAAAACTCACTAAAGGATAGAAGTTGAAGAGTTTCAATGTTAAACTCCTTGAGTATTAAGAAGGCCTGAAGTTCAGTGTACTCTAACATGCACTATGTATCTTTTAACTTCTCTGAGTTGTATTCCTCACCATAAACATATAATAGTAAGTGCTTTACAACATTTTTCAAGTCACTACCATGATTTAATGCACAGTTGTTGGAACTTTGGTCTGTCTGAGCAGAAATGTTGATAGCTTGGTCACCCCCATTTGTTGCTGCCATTGAAAGTATAGATACTCTTATGGGATCTGTCTCGAAGCAATGGTCTGGTAGTATTGGTTTCATTTGTTCTAGGCAGTTCAATGAGTTCAATGAGTCTAAGCAGAAAGGCTATGGCTACTTTAACTTAGGAACTTTATTTCTTACAGCACCTCAACATAATCTATAATATGATGTTTGATATTTGACATTGGTCATTCCATTCACTGATCAGCATGTTGCACCACTCTAACTCTATTAGAATGACATGTCTAATCTGTGAGATACAGCTCTGATGGTCACTGGGAAGTTTTGTGTGGTATAATGTTATGTGGAGCAAAATAGCCACATGAGTACTTGTGCAACATAGGTGTACTTTAAGTGATATTTGATTATTATAATTTATAATCCTTATTTTGTACAGCTTTTATGTAATAATATAAGTGTTGTAGAAAAGATTTAATCCTAAACTGAGGTTTCTATAGAACCTTTAATCATTTAGTTCTTAGATAAAACGTGCACACACACACACACACACACACACACACACAGAGCCTTTATGTTCACAATAAGTCTTAAAAATGGCACAAGAGCTAGGCAGATATCTACCACCTATGTTATTAAAATCTACTTTTCTATCAATAACTCAGAGTTATTATTTACTATGTTTCAACTGAACTGTACATAACTCCAATTGGCCAATCCTTACCACTAAGTTTTTATGGCTCACCTAACTCATGGAAGCTTCTCTCTCCTCCTCTACCTTCTTTTTCATGGTGTCCCTCCAAGTCCAAGCCCAAGGAACCTAAGTCCCACCTTCTGCTTCATGCTTCTGCCCTGCTTTGGTCTCTTGGCATCTTTATTTACCAATGAGAAATAATGATGGGGCAGGGTAACTTAGGTTTTTGTGTAGCCTCCAGATCTTGGGAGGCCATACTTAGCATCACAAGAGACAGCAAGACAATCCTTAACATATACAGGCTATAATAATAAAATAAAGCGAATGTTGTAATGGTTTGAATAGAAGTAGCTGATATAGACTCATAAAAAGGACCACAATGAGGAGGTGTGGCCTTGTTGAAGCAAATGTGCCACACAGGTGGTAGGTTGAGGTTTCAGAAGCTTAAGCCAGACCTGGTGTCACTTTCTTCCAGCTACTTACTAATCTAGATGCAGAATTCTCAGATACTTCTCCAGCACCATGTCTGCCTGAATGCTCTCATTCTTGCCATGGCAATAATGGACTAAACCTTGAAACCTATAAGGCAGCCCCAAGAAAATGTTTTCTTTTATGAGCTGTCACAGTCATGGAATCTAATTACAGCAAAAAAAAAAAAAAAAAAAAAAAAAAAAAAAAAAAAAAAAACAAACAAACAAAAGGAGAGAAAACATAAGCAAGACTGGTATATTAAGTTACAATAGATTCTTTTATCCTTTGATGCTTTTACGTGTCCTGAGTAAATCATGTACAGTTAGTAGATGATGAGATGAAACTCTGACATCATAGGTGAGGCATGAGAATGAGAGGTTTTCTACTTTCTAAAATTTTGTACCTGATATAGATGTGAACATCTCTCTTAGCAGAGGGTTTCTATCTATCTATGTTGGAGATTTCAGTTATTGCTATATTATGTTAGTTGGGTTCCACTGAACTTGCACATTTGTAAGATGCCGTGGGTTTCTGCTCCTAGTTGCTTCTAATTGGTAAATAAAGTTGTCAGCTCCAATAGTTGGGTGGTAGACAGAGGAAAGTCTTGAGATTTCCTAGGCAAAGGAACCCAGGGCAAAGGGAAAATATAGAATAGCCATGCTGGGAAAGCATGTGAAACAGGTTTGAGGACTGCAGGAAAGAAGGCATGCAGCCCATTAAAATCTGAAGAAAGAGTAGCCCCAGGGGCCCCTCTTCAACTGGGTCTTGGGTAGCAAAGATGCAATATAAATTTCAGTAAGTAATAATTCAAGAGTATCAAAGGGGAGGCATTAGCAATGTGAAAGTTTTCGAATGGGTCAACCACTGAGCTAATTTAGGCATATTAAATATAAGTGTGTGTGTGTTCCTTTTGGGAAATCTACAACATTGGGTGGGTGTCAAGGAATGTGATGCTGTCACCACCAGACAGACAGTTTGACTAGCATTAATAATACAACATATTTATCTACATATCTATCTATCATCTATCAATTTATCTGTGGTTTTGTTGTTGTTATTGTTGTTGTTGTTTTAAAGACAGGGTCTCTCTACAGAGCTCTGACTGTCTCAGAACTCACTATATTGACCAGACTGGCCTTAAACTCACAGAGATCTTCCCGCCTCTGCTTCCCAAGTTTTAGGATTTAAGGTGTACTTCAATATTCTCTGTTAATAAAGAGGTTTCTATATTTACTTGCTTTCTTTAAGTTTTGTGTTGGCCTTAAACATGAACCTAGTATGGTTTTCTCTTACAAAATGTAGGGCACATCTGGTCTAACTTATGTCCAAGTCTAGGAAACATAAAATGCAAACACAATTTCATGTCGTCTGCTTATTCAGTGTAAATCAATGAAGAAATCAGTGACTGTGTCATGTTCTCTTGCACATATAGCTGATAGAGTAGACAGCTACAAAGATGGACTTGTTAAAAAAAAAAAAGAACAACTCAGTATTGGCTTGTGACATCAAGCTTGCAGTGAATGTTACCCAACTAAAAAGAGATACTACATGTATATTGGGGATAAGCAAAATCATGGCTGTGATACCTTTTCTACAATCATGTCTTGAAATACTCTATGTTTTGAAACTATAAGAAGCAAACACCCAAGTTGTATGACCACCATAAACTATCAAAGACTAAATTAATGGTGATTCACACAAAAGCTATTTTACTTTAAATGTGATGTCATATAGACATGACTAGAATTCAGTCATTTGAAGTTATATGCATAAATGAACCAGAATAACAGTGTCCCTTGAGTTCATCTGCATTATGGATTAAGATATTTAGAATACATGATTTGGTAAACATACAGTATGAAATTATCACAATAATCAAGCTCATTAAAATCTCCTGTAGTTAATTGTCTGTGTGGAAAACCCCCAGACACCTAGCTTTCTTGGTAAGCCTCAAGTATGCAATAAGCTAGTATGAATGGTTCACACCATACTGGAAATTAGATCTGCATAAGTTACTTATCCTGTAAGAAAAAGGGTTTGTGCTCTAAGAATTAAACAACTACCATACCCCATCCTATTATTCCATGGAAATTGTACTCTCGTTTTTCATTAAACCTAGAGGACATTATGTTAAATGAAACAAGTCAGGTACAAAAGGCAAACACTGGATGATCTAATTTACATATAGCAATTAGAGAACTTGACCCCTATTCCAATTTTTAAAATCCACTGCTTATCAGGAGATAAAATATTTGTCAATGTGGTTTCTAGGTTATTCAAAATGTGCTAGTAAGGTTTCAGTAATCTACATTTGTTGCTAATGAATCCATATAACTCAACATGATTTGAAAGCACAGCTCTTGAACATTTAATAATGTGCAAAGAAAATGTTCTTCAGTCATATAATCCTCCGAAAATTATGAAATCATCAACTTTATAAGCCTGGCCCACAAATTGGATCCTTAATGAAACTGCCTCTCATATCTTTACTTGAGCAGAATGTCTCTTTTTGTAAACTCTGACATAAAGCACCCAGAGCTGAATTAGATACTTGAAGTAGAGTGCGAAGTAGTCACTTTCCATTCCTCGAGACTTGATGCGAGGCAGACAGTCGTCAAACACACAGTTTTATTTTTAATTGCAGAAGTGAATGAGTGTTGGGGAAATAAAAAAATTAGGTGTCATAAGAAAGTCAGCATAATTAAAATGCTAAGACATCTTCAGAAAAGTCAGTTAAGATTTTAAGTTGGCAAGAATTAGGCCATGTGTCAGAGTGGGTAGGACCAAAGGACTTGGTGGGCACTATCCTGAGGATGGAGGTTCTCAGTCTGTTCAGCATAGCTTCTTTAGCATTCTGAGAAGTCATGTTGATGTGGAAGCTCACAGGGCATGCTATAATATTTGGAGAGTTTCTTTTTAGAAAATAATATGTTGGGAAACAATGGGGCAGAGAATGGAGGGGTCTTTTCAAGGGAGAGTTTTCCAGTGTTGTTCTTTTCACCACACGTTCATATAATGTATAGAGAAAGACATCAGGAGAGGGGCTTAAAATTAATCTCACTGTGTGTGTGTGTGTGTGTTCATGCACTTTTGTTGTGTTTCAGTCACACAGATCACTTCCTAGAGTCCTTTGTAATCCTAATAGCAACACCAACAAAAACCAGGAATTTGATAGTTCTGCCATAAGCCAGAAAAATGCTCTTTCATAAACTGTATAACTTTACCTTTTGCCAAAGATACTTTCTACTATTACACACATTAGCTTCTTTTTATTAGCTTGTGGGGATAAGAACTCTTAACTGACAAAGACAGTGAGGTAGAAGGAAATTAATATTCGTCTGTTCTCAGAATCCCAGAAAGTAATAAAGGTGCGATTCAAATCTACTCTCATTCCAATTCCCATGCTCCTAACTACTAATATGTGTTACAATATAAACTAAGCACATTTGCATACTTAAAACTGAGATCATGATGTAAATAAAAATAAATAAAAAATAGAAGTAGAAACAAAAGTAACTAATGTAAATTTTTGGAAGAGAGAAGCTGGAAGGAAGCCTACTAAGGTAAGAGATAAAGTGTAGCTGTATTTTGTTTATTGAACAATATCAATAAAAAAAATTGAAGAAATGGTCTCAACTCAGAAGTCCAGTTTTCAGAAAGTGTTTTGAAAAACAATTAGTTCTTGTTGTCCAGGGCATTTAGCCCTACTGCATTCCATACATACTGAGAAAAGGGTGCCTGTTTCAACATGGTTTATAGTATGTGAAGGCTTGACAAATGATTAAGAGAAGCTTCATCTCCCTTATTCATAAGACACTGGGTAGCAAAGTGAGATATGGGGTCTCTGTGATGTTGAACATAGGTGGCCATGAGCAAATTCATGTTCCTGCATATGCCTTAGCTTCAACTATTAATGCCTTTAGCATCTGCTATAATGATATTCTCAACTGTAATTTATATATAACAAAAAGTGGCCCTGAAGATTAAATCATCTTTGCACCTAAAAATTGATTTATTGTGCCATAAATTTTGCAAAACATGGTTTGCCGTTGCCAAAAGTAATGTATGTACATGATTTTAGAAGTTAAGTTGTACTAGTAAGGTTATAATGAAAACCAAGTATTCTTGCCGAATTCTTCTTTTCAATTTCTACCTCTGTAGAAGGAATCAATTTTATCTGAGTTTCCACTGGCATGTGTCCCATATATTTAAACAATATGCTTAATTTTTTATAAAATATTTTTCATTAATTTCTTAAGAGAAAGAATGACAATATAACCATATTATTCCTTAACTCTGTTATTGCTGCCTCCAGACCCAGGTTCACTTAAGTGTACACCTCTGCATAGCTTCACAGTACAGCTCATTATATCACCTGAATGTATCAGAATCTTTACCTTAAGGCTATGAAATCTGAGGGTAAATTATATTTCTTTTTTTATTATTCCTTACTGCTTTATTTTTAAAAAGAGGGATACATTTATAGATTTTTAAAGGCATTTTGGCATAACATTATATGAATAATTTTGTCAGTACATAATTTTTTTAGAGGTTTGATAGCATGCATAGAAATCCCACTATTTACCATAAGCATGAAGTACATGTAGGACAGAACGTAACATGGAAAAAGATTTCTTGTTAGGTATAGATTAAGGATAATGATCTGTGAATACTAAAAATTGCCACAAGGCTATTATCATAGCTCTTGGATTATTAATGATTTGGGGTTCAAGTACACCACACTCTGAGTGGATGCTATATATGTTTTATTTTTTTTTCCCTGAGAAGAACTGGAGCTTTCTTTCTTTCTTTCTTTCTTTCTTTCTTTCTTTTTTTTTTTTTTTTGCCTTTGTTTTTCTTGGGCTTCATATACTCAGTGAGTTGTTTCTGGGGTGTTCAGAGCTTTCTGAGGTTAGTATTCAATTAACAGTGACTGCATATTATGTCTGTTCTTTTGTGACTGGGTTATCTCACTCAGGATGATATTCTCTAGATGCATCCATTTTCTTAAGAATTTCATAAAGTCATTGTTTCTGATAGCTGAGTAGTACTCCATTGTGTAAATGTACCAAATTTTTGTATCCATTTATCTACTGAAGGACATATGGGTTCTTTCCAGCTTCTGGCTATTATAAATAGGGCTGCTATGATCATTATAGTGCATGTGTCTTTTTTCTATGTTGGAGCTTCTCTGGGGTATTTTCCCAGAAGAGGGATAACTGGGACTTCAGATAGTACAATGTCTAGTTTTCTGAGGAACCACCAGACTGATTTCCAGAGTGGTTGTACCAGTTTACAACCCCACCAATGGTGGAGAAGTGTTCCTCTTTCTCCTTATCCTCACCAACATCTACTGTCACCTGAATTTTTTATCTTATCCATTCTGAATGGTGTGAGGTAGAATCTCGGGTTTGTTTTGATTTGCATTTCCCTGATGAGTAAGGATGTTGGGAACTTCCTCAAATGCTTCTCATCCATTCAATATTCCTCAATAGAGAACTTTTTTTTTTAGCTCTGTACCCCATTTTTAATAGGATTGTTTGATTCTCTAGTGTCTAACTTCTCAAGTTCTTTGTATACTTTGGATATTAGGCCTCTACCAGATGTGGGGTTGGTAAAGATCTTTTCACAATCTCTTGGCTGTGGTTTTGTTGTTTTGAAAGTGTCCTTAGACTTACAGAAATTTTGCAATCTCATTAAGTCCCATTTTTTGATCTCTGACTTTAGAGCACAAGTCATTGGTGTTCGGTTTAGGAAATTTTGTCCTGTGCCCATGTGTTCTAAGGTTTTCACTATTTTTTCTTCTAATAGTTTCAGTGTACCTGGTTTAATGTGGAGATCTGTGATCCACTTGCACTTGAGCTTTGTACAAAGAGATAAGAAAGGATCTATTTTCATTCTTCTGCATGCTAAGTGCCAGTTGAACCATCACCATTTGTTGAAGAAGCTGTCATTTTTCCATTGAATGCTTACAGGTTCTTTGTCAAAAATCAAGTGACCATATGTGTGAGGGCTCATTTCTGGACCTTCTATTCAATTCCATTGATCTTTGTGTCTATCTCTGTACTAGTACCATGCGGTTTTTAACACAATTGCCTTGTAATAAAATTTGAGGTCAGGAATGGCTATTCCTGCGGATGTTTTTTTGTTCTTGAGAATGGATTTTGCTACTCTGGGTTTTTTGTTATTCCAGATGAAATTGCACATTGCTCTTTCCAACTCTATGAAGAAGTGAGTTGGAATTTTGATGGGGATTGCATTGAATCTATAGATTGCCTTTGGTAAGATGGCCATCTTTACAATGTTGATTCTTCCAATCTATTAGCATGGGAGATCTTTCCATTTTCTGAGATCTTTTTCAAATTCCTTCTTTAGAGTTTTGAAGTTCTTGTCATATAGGTCTTTAACTTGCTTAGTTAGTGTCACACCAAGGTATTTCATATTGTTTGTGACTATTGTGAAGCATATCTTTTCCTTAATTTCTTTCTCAGCATGTTTTTCCTTTGGGTAGAGGAAGGCTACTGATTTCAGTTAATTTTATTTCCACCTACTTTGATGAACTTATCAGCTGTAAAAGTTCTCTGGTGAATTTTTTGGGTCACTTATGTACACTATTAGGTCATCTGCAAACAGTAATATTTTTACATCTTCTTGACCAATTTGTATCCCTTTGATTTCCTTTTGCTGTGTAATTGCTCTGGCCAGGACTTCCAGTATTATGTTGAACAGGTAGGGGTATAGTCGGCAGCCTTGTCTACTCCCTGGTTTTAGTGGGATTGTTTCCAGTTTCTCACCGTTAAGTTTGATGTTGGTTATTGATTTGCTATAAATTGCTTTCATTATGTTTAGGTATGGACCTTGGATTCCTGTCCTTTCAAAGACTTTTAACATAAATGGGAGTTGAATTTTATCAAATGCTTCCTCAGCATCTAGTGAGATGAAAATGTGGTTTTTCTCTTTGAGTTTGTTTATGGTGAATTACATTGATGGTATTCCATATATTAAAACATCCCTGCATCCCAGGGATGAAGTCTACTTGTTCACGATGAATGACTGTTTTGATGTGTTCTTGGATTCGGTTTGCAAGTATTTGGTTGAGTATTTTTCATCAATGTTCAAAAGTGAGATTGGTCTGAAATTCTCTTTCCTTGTAGGGTTTTTGTGTTGTTTAGTAACTAGGGCTATTTTTTTTCCCAAAAAATGAGTTAGTTACTGTTCCATCTGACTCTATTTTGTGGAGTAGTTTGGAAAGTATTGATATTAAGTCATCAATAAATGTCTGATAAAATTCTGCTCTGAACCCATCTGAACCTGGGCTTTTTTTGGTTGAGAGTTTTTTGATGACTGCTTCTATTTCTTTGGGAATTATGGGATTATTTATATGGTTTACTTGGTCCTGATTTAACTTTAGTATCTGGTATCTGTCCAGGAATTCATCCATTCCTCTAAATTTTCCAGCTTTGTTGATTATAGGCTTTTGTACTAGGATCTGATGATTTCTTGAATTTCCTCAGTTTCAGTTGTTAGGTCTCCACTTTCCTTTTTGATTTTGTTAATTTGGATACTCTCTCTTTGCCCTATAGTTAGTCTGGCTAAGGGTTGATCAATCTTGTTAATTTTCTCAAAGAACCAGCTCTTGGTTTTGTTGATTCTTTCAATAGTTCTTTTTATTTCAATTTGGTTGATTTCTGCCCTAAGATTCATTATTTCTTGCCATCTACTCCTCTTGGGTGTATCTGCTTCTTTTTATTCTAGAGCTTTCAACTGTGCTATCAAGTTGCTAGTGTATGCTCTCTCCAATTTCTTTTTGGAAGCACTCAGAGCTATGAGTTATCCTCTCAGTACTGCTTTTATTGCATCCCATTGGTTTGGGTATGTTGTGTTTTTATTTTCATTAAATTCTAGAAAATCCTTTATTTCTTTTCTTATTTCTTCATTGACCATGCTATTGTTTAATAGAGCATTGTTTAATTTCCATGTGTATATGGTCTTTTTGTTGTCTGTGTTGTTATTAACGACCAGTCTTAGATCATGGTGATCTGATAGGATGCATGGGAGTATTTCAATTTTCTTATATCTTTTAAGGCTTGTTATGTAATCGATTATATGGTCAATATTGGAGAAGGTGCCATGAGTTGCTGAGAAGGTGGATTCTTTAGTTTTAGGGTGAAATGTTCTGTAAATGTCTGTTAAATCCAGTTGCTTCATAACCTCTGTTAGTTTCTCTGTGTTCTTGTTCATTTTCTTTTTCCATAATCGGTCCATTGATGAGAGTGGGGTGTTTCGGTCTCCCACTATTATTGTGTGTGGTACATTGTATTTTTTGAGCTATGGTAGGGTTTCTTTTATGAATATGGGTGCTCTTTCATTTGGAGCATATATGTTAAGAATTGTGAGTTCCTCCTAATAAATTTTCCCAGCAATGATTAAAAAGTGTCCTTCCTTATCTTTTTTGACAACTTTTGGTTGAAAATCTACTTTATTCAGTATTAGAATGGCTACTACAGCTTGTTTCTTGGGTCTGTTTACTTGGAAGATTTTTCCCAACCTTTTAATCTGAAATAGTGTCTGTCTTTGTCTGTGAGATGAGTTTTCAGTATGCAGCAAAATGCTGGATTCTGTTAATGTATCCAGTCTCATAGGCTATGTCTTTTTAGTGGTGAATTGAGTCCATTTATGTTAACAGATATTAAGTTATAGTGGTTGCTGTCTCCTGGTATTTTTGCTGTAGAGGTAAAAATTGTGCCTGTGTGTCTTTCTTGCTTTGGTTTTCTTGCTTAGGTATTTTCTTCTTTTTACTAGGATGTAGTTTCCCTCCTTTATTGGGTTTTCCAACTCTAATTCGTTGTAGTGCTGAATTTGTGGTCAAATATTATGTAAATTTATTTTTTCCTTGAATATATTGTTCTATCCATCTATGATGATTGAGACGTTTGCTGGATATAGCTGCCTGAGTTGACACGTGTTCTCTTAGGGTCTACATGATGTCTGTCCAGTCTCTTCTAGCTTTCATAGTCTCTGTTGAGAAAACAGGTTTAATTATGATAGGTCTGTCTTTATATGTTACATGACCGTTTTCCCTTACTGCTTTTAGTATTCTTTCTTTGCTTTACACACTTGGTTTTTTGACTATTATATGTCGGGAAGAATTTATTTTCTTGTCCACTCTATTTAGAGTTCTGTAGGTTTCTTTTATGCTCATGGTCATCTCATTCTTAAGGTTTGGAAGTTTTCTTCTATGATTTTGTTGAAGATATTTACTGTGCCTCTTAGTTGATATCCTTTGCCTTCTTCTATTCCTATTATCTTTAGGTTTCGTTCTCTCATTGTGTCCTTGAGCTCCTGGACATTTTGGGTTAGGAGCCTTTTGGATTTTTCATCTTCTCTGACTGTTTTTGTCTATTTTCCAGTGTTGTCTTTGGCCCCTTAGATTCTCTTTTGCATCTTGTGTAGTCTGTTGGAGATGCTTGCATCTGTGACTCCTGATTTCTTTTTTAGGTTTTCTACCTCCAGGGTTGTCTCTTTTAGTGTTTTCTTTATTGTTTCCATTTCCATTTTAAATTTCTTATTCAATTCCTTCTTTTCTTTGGTTCTGTTTTCCTCTAGTTCTTTGATTTAAGTGTTTTTCATATTTCTTCTTTAAAAGCTTCTGTTTCTTTATTTTTTCCTCCCATTCTTGTTTAAGTGAGTTATTCATGCTCTTTTCAAAGATCTCCATCAGCATCTTGAGGTATGATTTCAGGTCTGCATCTCTTTTTTTCTGGAGTGTTTGGCATTCTTATCCTTGCTGTGATGAGAAATCTGGATTCTGATGTTGCCAGGTTGTCTTGATTTCAATTGTGTAAGTTCTTTGGCTTATCTCTTGCCATCTTGTTCTCTGTGATTATATGTGGTCTTGTTGTCAGTGATGGTTTCCTGTCTTTCCCGTGTACCTGGCCTGTGTCCCTGGATCTTCGATCATTTAGGTAGCAAATGGCCTGAGCATTTAGTTAGCATGCAAGTTCCTTCTGAGTGGATCTGAGTCTCTACGGCAGAGTTCCTGCTTCCCTGGACCAACTGGAGTGCCACACCTACTGTGTGCTAGGCCTAGCCCTCTCTGTGCCCTGACTACTCACAGTGCACTGCAGTCTCACCAGACTTTTGTTCCTGGACTTTCGCTGTTCCTTGTCACCGTAATTTATTCTTCTGCCACCATGTGTTTTACTTGGAACTGTCCTCTTTCTCATCTAGCACAGCTTGGAGAAGATAATTGCCTATGGTTTTAATTACTTAGCTTTTTTTGTCCTGTTCCTATCACTAAGTAACTCACAGAACTTTGAATTCACTGTTAATAGTTTCATAGTCATCTTGCCCCTTATTTTTGTCTCAGAGACACATCCTTGGAGCCTCTGTCCTCATCTCTAACTCCAGAGGTCTGGACCTGCTGAATTTTGGAAAATAAATCCAGGATCACCTGAGAACTTATTCTAGCTCATTCTCAACCTATAAGCTTTAACTTCTTGGGAGTTGCATATGAGATTGTCTACATATTGGACATCATATCAGCAGCAAAATTACAGTTAAGAAGTAGCCATAAATATGTTTTGGGGGTCACCACCACATGAGGAACTGTGCTTAAAGGGTTGTAGCCTTAGGAAGGCTGAGAGAGCCACTGTTCTAGTGAGCCCTACTTCCTTGCTGATACCTCACTTTTGAGAAAGAAAAATCTTCAATAGTTTTCTTTTTTTTTTAGTCTTCTATCATACTATATATCCCTCAGCTACAGATCCCTACCCCTTCATTCCCGTCATCCTCTCTACCCAGCTCTCTGCCCCAGATCACACCTCTTCCATTTCCTTTCAGAAAAGAGCCGGTCTCCCTGGGATAGCAACCGAACACCTCCTAACAGAATGAAATAAGACAAGGCACAAATCTTTATATCAAGGCTGAATAAGGCAACCTAGTAGGTGTAAAAGGATCCCAAAAGCAGGCAAAAGAATCAGGGACACCCCACTTCCACTGATAGGAGTCTCACAAGGTTTGGATACTACACAACCACAGTATGTAAGCAGAAGACCTAGCCCAGACCCATGCAGGCTCTATGTTTGCTTCCCCTATGAAGGCTACTTAGTGAACTCTCTTCGGTAGTTTTTCAAACACAACAGGAAACACAATCTTGCTTACAAGTTAGTGTGGGTCATTGTTTTCTCAAGCTCTCTCCATTGTCATTTGAGTCACAAGTCTAGTGTGTGTTTTCTTCTGTGCACTGTGATATTTGCTATCACTTTGTCATATATCCATTAGCTGCTTATAGCCTTCCCTTGGGGTAGTCAAAACTGTCTCCTGGGAGTAATGGGAACCCTCTGTGGGAACTTCCAGACTGTATAAATAAGATAACAGGTAGATATCAGGCACTCAATCCAACCGTGTTCCTTGTTTGTAGTCCATGTCCAGTGGAGGTTGGTACAATGTCTTGTTCTCTATATTATTTTATAAAATTATTCAAAATCAAATGAAATATTTAATATAATTTTGTACTAGCACAATAATTAAAACTTAAGGTGAAAGGAGCAAAAAATTTTCAATGTCTTTCTTACTGACAAACACCAGACGTTCTGTTGTAAGAACCAGTAACTAGGATTCTTTTTTATTTGCAAGAAAGAGGAAGGAAACAGTAGTTCCCACAGCCTGTTTTTATAGAAATATTTTCATTCTGTCCCTGTTAATTGTCTGGTTAATAATTCTCTTTAAGAAAACAATTTGTGATAGAATTTCCTGTATCACCATTTAACAGATGAAGCACTTGAAGAGATGTGTGGCGCACAAGTACTAAAAAAGAGACTGAGCCAATTGTCAGGTTTTACAGCTGAGGCTTGCTGTGTGTTCATTACACCTGTTTCATTTTCCTCTTGGGTACACAGATAAAGCACATTTGCCAGCTTCCTTCAGGAAGTCTTCGCTCTGGGGCTCAATTTGGAACAGTAGAATAAAACAGCAATCTATTCTATTTGTAGGCTTGGTCCATAAAAATTCTAAGTGTAATTATAATGCCTAACCCCCTTTGGTTAACCTTATTATTCATAACTTGAATAGTAGCATCATAAATATGAGAAAAAGCCTCAAATTTTAAAATTATATTTGTGTAGCAGAAGTTTGCTCCAATCAAATTGATCAATGAATGATTAATAAATATTGGTGATGTTAAACTTATGAGGTTTGAAGACACACTTGTTCTTGGCAGCCAAGGATACTTACCCTGTTTATCAGAGAAATGAGCCTAGAAACCCATCACTGCAGTTGTGGTGATCAGCCAGCAAGAGACACCAAGAAGCTAACAATGAGAAAG
The DNA here is from genome assembly GCF_963924665.1 of Micromys minutus. Taxonomy (NCBI): domain Eukaryota; kingdom Metazoa; phylum Chordata; class Mammalia; order Rodentia; family Muridae; genus Micromys; species Micromys minutus. The sequence goes on from NC_137969.1 coordinate 12,288,135, forward strand.
GATTGATGGTACAGGCTGTAAAGATGAGAGCCCATATTAGGTGGGTGCTAACCACTTAGTAAAGCTGTTTTGTATAATAGAGATAACCAATGTGTTTTCCATTCCAGTCCTGTTAAGAAAGGTCAGAAACAAAATATGATAGCTAGAATACAAAATTAATAGAAGTGAAAACTTGTTACATTGCCAACCCATATAGAAGCACCCCTATGCCCTGAAACAGAGAATATAGAGTCTTGTGGGATTTAAAAACACAATTGCTTGTATTTCACCCAGAGCATAAAACACAAAGAATGTCAGCCTTGGGCAAAAACCAGGTTGAATGCAGTGCATTTAGCCAGGAGCCTCAAGGAAGAAACCATTTTATTAATCGAAAAGCAGAGAAGACAAATAAACAGAGGGAGCAGAGTTTACAAAAGATCTTTCAGTTGTCTTAGCAAATGGAACTGATAGTAAAGAGAATTGTACTAAGTCTCTGAATAAACCATATTCCCCCAATATGCACTCATTTACCCCAGTTTTTCATTGCTTGAGTCATCTAACAGCTTTCAGGATAAAACATCTCACTTTGTACTGCATACAATCAATTCTGATCCAGTTCTGCAGTTCTGCAGCCCTAGCCCTTGGCCTTTGGCCCTTGGCCCTTTGCCCCTGGCCCCTGGCCCTAGTCCTAGCCAGGAACACAAGCCGGGAACCTAGAGGCAGGAACTGAAGCAGAAGCAATGGGTGAAAACTGCCTACTGCCTTGATCCTTGTGACCTTTCCTACTTTCTTATAGCACCCAGGAGCACTTGCTGAGGGCTGACATTGCCTACAGCAATCATAAAATCAATATAATGCCTGCAGTGGTTTTCCCATTGGTTATACTTGTATGGGTATTTTCTCAATTGAGGTTTTTTTTTTTTTTCCACCCGAGGGACTCAGGCTTGTGTCAAACTGACAAAAATCCAGCCAACACAGTTGTTCTGATAGTCTACCCTGATGCAAGTCAGCTCCAGCAGATCTTCATCATGGCATCCTCAGGATACCTATGATGAGGCCATGGAAGGTAATGTTAGGCATTGAAACAGGCTTTTTCTGTGGAGACTAGGTTGACCTTAGAAGTTTAGTCTTCTGTGCTGAGAAGACAGGCATATGTCACCACATTTAGTGCTATGGTTTTGTTTCTTGATGTATAGCTTCCTGGAACAAGGAAATACATCTTAAACCAACAGAAAGGGCATATATGTCATCCACATATTGCTTAGTGTGTTATTAAGATATTAAGTAGGTCCTTGTGTTATTTTGTTAAGGTGGTGGTATGTGCCTGTTGTTATTGTTCTCCCTCCCTCTCTCCTCTTCCTCTCTCTACCCAACCCCTCTGTGTGTGTGTGTGTGTGTGTGTGTGTGTGTACACAAGGAAAGGTTTGCTGGATGATTGGTGGTAAAAGAGGTAAAATGGTAGGGAAATTACTAAGTGTTAACAAACATCCTTTTAAACGACTTTTCTTTCCTGATTTCATTGCTATGTCACATCACTTACCTTTCTGGTAGTCAGGACTGCTCATGTGATGGAATTCTAATTAGTTGTGGAAGGAAATGACATCTTCCCAGCCTTAAGGTAGCTTTAGTGCATAGAAAGCCATGCCAAACTGCAGATTCAAATAACCCACCTGTTATTTGTTTATGACACTGTGTCTGCTCTAATTTTTAGGTGTGGATAACTGGAATAAACTTGGAAGATAAACCTACATTGGGGCTGCATAGATGGGGTCTCCACCACTTACCTATTTTGAAGTCAGCTGTAGGAAAACTGGATCTCAGATGGTCTCTTCAGTAGGCTGACTGTGCATAGGCTTCTTGTCATGGTTGTTTCAGGGATCCCAGCAAAAACCAGAAATTTGCTTCAATGCACAAGCACTTTTGAAGCTTCTGCTAATGTTATGGTAGTAAATATCTTAACAACAAAGTATTCCAAATGGTTGAATTAATATTTAATGTATAAGACAAATAGAATTACAGTTTGAGAGAAATGTTTGTGTATCACTTGGGAGCTAAGAGCACGTGGGGTTCTGAGAAATCAGTGCACCTGTTGCTTTAAAAAATGTATATGCTTTTCCTAAGACTCTCTCAGATGGGATGCTCCAGCAGAGATTTTAGGGTCTTGATAGAAATCACTCAAGAGTTTTTTGTTATGGAGGATTCAGAGATCATGTGTTAAACCATGGCAATTAACAATTAGACAATATGGAAGATTTAGGTTTCCGTTCTATAATTCTGAACACAATGTGTCTTTGAATTTCTTAGCACACACACACACACACCAGCACACATACACATAATACACCTTATGTGTGTACACACACAAACATACACATACCACTAATATATTCTTATACTGTTAAATTGTGTAATAACTTTTTTGGTATGAAAATTTTATGAGTATTTGAAGTTGGTTGTTGTACAAGCCAGCACAACTTACAGTGTTGTTTGGTTTATTTTTCACAATTTATCCAACATGCTGATTGCATAAGAAGTAACATTTTATTTTGCTTTATATATTTTCCTTAAAAATACAATGTGTTAAAATCATAGCAGACTGGCGTGGTTTTTGAAGAGTTATACCTATAGCCTTTGGCAGTGTCTGTAGTTCAACTTATCTGGAAGGAAAAACAGATGAATAACTTTGACATCATCGGATAATAGATGACTGGATTGTCATGGATTTGGAGGATCAGGCAGAAAGTAGTCATCAGGAGTTCTGGGGAAATTATGAGTGTGAGACACTTATACAGCAGAGTTTTGAATAACTTGTATGACAATAAAGATGTAGGTTAGATGTAGATTCAAGAATGTGGGTGTTGAGCTGAAGAGATGGCTCAGTGGTTAAGAGCACTGACTACATATCAGAGGTCCTGAGATCAATTCTCAGCAACCAAATGGTGGCTTACAGCCATCTGTAATGGGATATATTCTGGTGTGTCTGAAGATAGCTACAGCACACTCACATACATAAAATAAATAATTATTTTTAAAGAAAAAATGTGGAGGATTCTCTACCAACACCATTCTTTATGTTTCTGAGTCCCTGCAAATTATAGAAGACTTGCTAAATATTCAATATGTCATGACTTTAGTGAAAAGTCAGCCATCTGGGTTTGCTGTTATTTGGATTACAGATTTGGCTTTCCAATGCAATAAGTTTGATATTAGTCTCACCCAGGGATAGATACAGGCATTGCTTTACTTGCCAGAAATCTCTCAGAACATTTTGTTTTACAGCTTTAAAGGTGAAGGTTTGCCTCCTACCACTGGAATTCACTGGCTTAGTAGTATTTCTATCATAATCTATCATTAGAAAAGTTTTTAGCACACTGACTACGTAGTATATGTATAATTGAGGATTTTATATTAATTTTATAAAATGTTAAAGTATCTGAAAGAAGAAAAGGTCATAATAAAATTAGTCTGTACAGTAGGACATTTCATTAGTTAGTAATTGTTGGGGGAATATGGTCCTAGATTCTGTAAGAAAGCAGGCTGAGAAAGCCATGAAAAGCAAGCCAGTAAATAGTATACCTCATGGCTTCTGCACCAACTCTTAAATCCAGGTGTCTGTCCTGTTTAAGTTTCAGTGCTTCTAGAGGATCTCCATCATCATCATGAAGTATGATTTTAAATCTAAATCCTGTTTGTCTGGTGTGTTAGGGAATCTACTACTTGCTGTGGTGGGAGAGCTGGGTTCTGATGTTGACAGGTTATCTTGGCTTCTAATTCTTAAGTTCTTTTGCTTTCCTTTTGCCATCTTGTTATCTGTAATTATAGGTGATCTTGTTGTCATTGACTGGCACCTGTCTCTCCTGTGGATCGGAGGGCCTTTAGGCTCAGGAAGAAAATTGCTTCTGAGTGGTCGGCTCTTTGTGGGCAAGCAGTGAATTCTGATGGCAGTGACTCAGTTCTGTCTTTGTAGGCAAAGGTGTGGGAGCTCTTATGAGGCTGTTCTGGGAGCTCATCCCTCTACCCACAGGTCCTCAGTCCTACTGGTAGAGACCAGCTCTTTCTCTAGGTCAAATAGAACCCTTCTGAGAACTCCTGCTGTGACCTCCCTGGGCCTATGTGTCAGGCTCACCTCTAGTCCAGGTGTAAAAGCCTATTGAGCTGATCTTTCAGCACTGCCTTTCCAGAGCAGATCCAGAGTCTCAATGACAGATTCCTGCCCATCACTGTGGGCCAGAGAGGACCCTCTTCCAGATAGCACAGTACTCTCTGTGCCCCATGTACTTTAGGTGCGACATCACCGGGCTTGTGCCCCAGGCTCTCTGCTTAACTCATGATTCTTAATGAAATATGTCTTAGCTATTTTTTATTGCTTGGGTAAGACTATGACCAAGGCAACATAGAAAGAAGAGCTTATTTGAAACTTACAGTTTTAGACATGTAGAGTTCATGATGGTGGAGCAAAGGCATGGTGGCAGAAACAACTGAGAGATCACATAATGATCTTTATCTAGGACTGTGGACTGAGTTCAGTGCCCATCCAGTTTTGACTAAATGTTGTATCAAGGAGTCTAAGAGAGAGTGTTGTGTTATTGCCTGATTAGCAGAATCTGTTTGTAAAGTTAAGTAAAGCCAGTGCTCTATGGCAGAGTGAGGAGAAAGAAGTTGAAATCAAGTTCCCTTAGAATAAAATCTAGTACCTCTATGCCAAGAGGCCAAAGTGATAGAAGAATTAAATAGGTCAATACAATCAAGACAGCTTCTGTTTCAGACTTTCAGGGATGGAGATTTCAGCTCTACCATTGAGTAAAGATGCCTTATCAGCTGAAGGTTTGGGTGAAAGCCACGGGAGCATGAAATAGAATGGGGAATAATGGTAACTGTGAACATTTATTTTCTTGCATAGCAAATTGCCGTTTAATTTCTTGTTATATTAAAGGTAGTTTGTTTACGTGCTTCCCTTTGTTCTTTAAATCACAGAAGGAGAACATAACTGGGCTGAAAGAAATGTGAGTTTCAGCTGAAAGTGAATGCAAATTTTGGTAGGATTTTGGGGCTCTTTCTGTACCAAGAACAAGCATGGCATTTTTTGGTAAGTAGTTCATTCCTATTTATAAAAAAAGGACAATGTGGTCATTTTGATCTGACATTTAAACATCTGTAGAGGCTATGGGTCAATGATCAGTATCCAAAGAAGCAAATAATAACAGATATTCTCAAATCTCAGCATCACTCTTGACTATTTGAACCTTCCCTGCATACATGACCTGATTCATAGACTAGATTTGGGCAAGAGTTAGAGTTCACTAAAGATTTGAAGGTGAAAGAGAAACCATTATATTTTGGCAGCAGTTGTGGGTAGACCACATGCACAAAATGCTCTCTAGATTTCTGATGAACCTCACAAACATTTGCTTTTGTACAATAGGTGGCATAATCCAGCCATGTCAGCTTCTTGCTTTTGTGCTTCTCCTGTGCTCTAAAAATTTAGCATGTCTTTTGGTTTCTCTTCCCAGTCCTTCCAAAAGTTTATAAGAATTTAATTCATTCTTGCAATTACTTTCTAGCTCAAAATAGTTAGCATAATATCTATTCTCCTGCTCAAGTGATTATAAATATCAATTTTTCTTTTAGTTTTTCCTCCCCATTTCAAATTTGCATTTATTCCTGTGGAATGTGACTTCCTCATGGTTATGTGTGATGACTACATGCTACACAGAAAGTCATTTCAAATTTAGTGTCACACACCAGTCAGCTTTTAAAATTATTTTTATGCATATAATTCTACAAGTTAATAAATTTTGAACAATGACTTATTTTGCTGGCCTGACATTTTGGCTCTAGCAAGATTCATAATGTAGAAGTAACTTTACAGCTGTTCAATAAAAGCACTTAGAGGACACCCTTTATTCTGTGTTTGGCACATCAATGGGAAGACACAAGAGTATCATGGCTAACTACAGTGTGCACATGATGGACTTTCACATGATTTTGCTTTCTCACAGTAGGAAATTGCTTCTATTTATTTGAGTTAGTCAGTTGCTGTCACAAGCCCTTCAAATCTAAGAGAAGAACATAGACCCCGCCAAACTCTTATTAGAGATACCTAAGAACTGTAGTTTATGAATGAAAAACAAAACAACAAAAAAACCCTAAAAACCAAAAACATCCAACCAAACAAACAAAATAAATAACAAAACCAAAACCCCCAATTCTCATCTCAAAGAGATTAAAATAATTTTATTTTCAGAGCTAAATTCAAGTGATCATAACCCAAAAGCTGGGTTACTCTAAGTTCTGTGTTGCCATAAGGAGTGAAGTGTTCTCCAAAAAGGTTCTTGCATGCTTGGATCTCATCTGGTAGATCCAATAAGAAGTGGCTCTTGTCTGATCAGTAGACAATTCCACCCATAGTCATCATCAAAGTGAATTATTGACAGGTAGTCCTGATAGATGAACTTGGGTTAGAGGACATAGGCCACTGACAACGTGCCTTTGAAAGCTATATCTCATCTTTTGCCCCCAACTTCTCTATTACTCAGTTTCCAAATCAAATAAGAAAGCTTTGCTCTGACATGTTTGCTCCTCCTATGATGTTTTGTCTTACAGAAGGCCCAGGACAGAGCCATATGACCATGAGTTGAAATCTTTGATACTATGAGCCAAGATAAATCTTTCTTCTTTAAAATCGTTAATCTCATGCATTTTCTTACATTTTCTAAAAGTTAAAACATGGTGTCCCCAGTTTCGGAAGCATAGTAGTAGAAATTAGTAAATCATAAAATTAGTGGATCTTTTAAAACTCACAGGAAAAAACAAAATCATGCAAAGACATGTTCAAGCAAGATCACCAAAGTTTAATTTGAACCAGCAAAAAAGCAATGTACAATTCTCTTCTGCAACAAAATTTTCTGATTCCATTTTATAATTCCATTATCTGATTCTATTATTATTAGAGTAACATCAAGATATCCTTAGAATATGTACAGTTATCACAAAATGCATCCCGAGCTACACAACAGCAGAAACAATGCTCCGTGCCGATTCCACGTTTGCTGTGGAAACAGAACCCTTCTACTGCTTCTAGTGTCTGCTTTCAAAGCCAGTGATTTTCCAGCTAGTACACATCATGCCCTCTTTTCTTCTCCATGTCTGAATGAAATGTCCTCTTTACTAAACTGGGCTTTATTTTCTTATAGTTTTTCCTATGGGCCATGTATGGTTATTGCCTAATCAAAAAATAGATAAATAAAGTTAAATACCAGCTCATCCTGTATCTTCTGAGGCTCTAAGGCATTTCTTTTTTGAAAGTGTGTTTTCATTAACAGATAAGCAAATTGAACTGATTTTCTACCTTAGCTTCCAAGCATGTTGACACATATCTAATTTAAATTTTCCTTTATTCTTATAACAGAGCAGGCAAGCCCGATGAGCCCTTTTTTTCCCTCCTTTAGCTATGCAATGACCTACATGAATAAAACCACCTTAATAAGATGCCATAACAACTAATCAGAATTTTAAACAACTCAAATCAACATGCCCTGAAAATATATTTCCAGAAGAGATCAGCATTTTCTAGAAACACTGTAGTAAAAATTAAACACAAAAGAATGACGGAGTGTGTAGTTCAATGAGTAATACTGCTTTTTGAAGACTTGTTATATTATATATGAAGAGATAATAGTACATTTTAGTGAGAAAGATGTTC